>NW_022280123.1:743930-768817 GCF_004355925.1 Anarrhichthys ocellatus
TAAGCGTGTTCAATACTTTTTCCCTGTGTCATTCCATTTTATTACACGTAACTTAATTTCTGAACATATTTGTTTGGATTTCTTTGTATGTATGGATTACTTGGGTTGGTACCGACATCTGGTGAAAATTTCATGTCAATAGCACCTTTAGAAATATATTTACTGAGAAAAATGGTGACGTGTTCAATACTTATTTTACTCGCTGTATGTTAGAGGGAGTATAAATAATACAATAATAATTATATTGGTTGAAGATGACGGAAACAAGCTCATTTACATACAAACAGTTATATGGTATTCTACCATACATGCTTTTAATCCAAGCCGAAACGAATGTGCTATAAATATATTTCTGAGCATCCCAGTGTAACATTTTACAGCGTGCAGATTTAACCACAGTGAATTGCATTAAGAGGTAACCTTATAGTGTTACATGGTTCAAACATGCACCCGCTGATTTCCCTGAAGTGCCAATTTACTGATCAGTAGGTGGGTTTGCAGGTGAGGAGCGCAAGTGTTCCAGCCAACTTTGAAAATGATTGCCTCCACTGAATTGGCAGAGAAAACCAACAACCCTTTGGCCACTGTACCTACAGTGTATATAACTGTCTTGTTTGTTTAGCCTATTTCATGTAATTGATTTGTTTATCACAGCATGTAGCATAAGTGAACTCGCGGTGACCTGCGTTTTGCCCCTCCCCCCATAATGACAGATAATTAAATTATGATTATCCTCTTTCTTATGAGGCATGTTCTTACAGACTGAGAATAGCATTATGCAAAGAAAGAGAAAAATGTTCGCAGTGCGTTGGGCTTGGAAGACTGCTAATGGTTCTTTGTGCAATTATCCCTGACCAAAGAGTTTCGTTTGAATGTTGTAATTTTCCATAAAAGCACATGCAGTGGGCATAAAAGGCCAGTTTGAAAAGAAAAATGAAGAAATCAATGGAGGGAAAGATGTGAAATTATCCACTTTACAATCTAATGGCATTTTCCTTTTCAACTATACCTGATTAAGCCAGCGCTTCAAGATGTGTGTGTGCAAGTGTCTGAGCGGTGTGTTTGTACACCTCAAGAATCGTGTGCTTATGTGTCTGCGCACACAAGTGTGTTTGCCTGCCACAACAATAACCCGCACAAGAGTATTTCAAAATAGAAACCATGCACTATATCCTCCGGTTGCTCTCCTGCTATTTTCTAAGAAATCACTACACCGGGCCCTCGCCTCAGCTTTTAGCATTAGCCCATGAAGTAGAGACGGCATGGAGAGTCTACATCTGATGGTCTTCTGCCAGAAGACACAGTGCTTATTAAAGATTATTTTTTCATCCTTCTGTGCTTTTTACAGCCTAAAGTGGACAGTGTCTTTTTCTCCAGGTGAAACAACACCAACATTTCGCTCTTAACTGTGGGCTTTTGGCACTATCGCCCTATACCACAAAATGGAGTTGCTTGAAAACTTCAAATTGCCCCCCTTTCAGCAGTCAGGGGAAATGAGGGGTGGTAAGGAAATGCAAGCAGTGGCTTTCTGCGACGGCAGGTCTTATGTGCTGTGCTTCTTACACTCATGTGTGAGTGTAAGAAAAAAAAAAGTTTGTTTTGGAACAGTAAATAATGGAGCTGAACAGAGTCCAGCAATTGCCGTTATTATCATCATCATTATAACGAACTGAAATATCAAAAAGAGCATTTGCATTAAAGGACATCTGGATGAAAAGTATAGAGCAAATTCATTGACTTGATCAAACCTCTATAAAAAAAGGCATTTAGAAAAGGTTACTCATGGGGAACAAATAGAAATACATAGTTTTACCATTTCTTCCATCTTTTTTTTTTGCTCAGACAGTTGTGTTTGACATTTAACAAAAGCTTTTAACTTTTCGATCCAGCCTAATTTCAGAGCACAATAGGACATTTTAACACTGTAACTTTCCAATCCTTATTCAGCTGAACTTTCCATGTCTTTTGTGACAGTGAATGATTTCTGCTTTTTTTCTTTTTTTTCTGAGAAATTACAGTGATCACAAATGCATTATGGCAGGCCGGTTTGCCGCAGTCATCGCAGCAGCCGCAAAAAAAAAGAAAAGCGTACTCTGGGAGAGGTGAACGGGGAGAGAGACGAGCGAGAGGAGGATGCAGCTAAAGGCTACACTTATCTCTGCCTCCTGCATGGGTGGGCTAATGTATGGGACCTACAGGGGACAGGCCCGGTGGGCCCAAAGGGTCAGGGGGCCCCAAAGCTGGACCCACAGCTGGACCCTTCTGATGTTAGTATCTCTCAATGCAACAAGTATTTGTGCCAACAACAACAAAAAAGCCATATTCTGATTCTTTACTTTCAGTTAAAGTTGCATTATAGAAATACTCAATTTCAGTCCTGCATTTAAAATATCACAATAAGAGATTTCATTTAGTATAAAAATTAACACTCACGATGAAGCTGTTTTTGTTGCAATTTTGTAGTCATTTTAAGTCAAACCATGATGTTTTTTTTCACCAAGCCTGACCAATAGTTTTTTAGCGTTTTCTTTAATTTTCGGTTTTGTTTCAATTTACAACACGAACCACGTGTTTCAAACTGTGACAGTAATCTGGAAGAAAATAAGTTTCTCTGTAGATGTATGGGAATATCATTTTGAAGGAGACAGGGTTGCTGTGAGTGTCCTATTATTATATATTATGCCATTGTATCATTATTACGGCTTCATTTTGGCTTCAAAATGGCTTCATATTTTATCAGATCATCATATGTTTTGCGGCTATGTTAAATCTTAATCTACTCAATCTGCTATACTCAAACCTGAAGTGTAGTGAATAATTTGCTTTTCAGAGTTATTTCTATTTATTATTGTATTATTTTCTTTGTAATTGTGTTATTATCTTGTACGTCCCAATTTGGATGGAGTGATTATCTGAATGTATTTGCATGTTCGAACCCCAGGAAGACCAGCACTCACACCGGTGTGCTAATGGAGATTCTAAATAAATAAACAAATCTGCAAAGTAACGAGTAACTAGAGTCGTCAAATAGAAATGGTGGAGTAAAAAGTACAATCTGTCCTTCCGTGCTGTGGAGGAGCAGCATCAAAAGGAAACACTTTAACCGTGAGTTGTGGTTCGCTCTTCACATGTTCTAATATTCCTTACTTGGCGTATTGTGATTAAAGAAGTGGGGATCGTGTCGAACCAAATTGAATCAAAGAAAAAATCACATTCATTGTTACTTCACGCTTTACATGAGTGTGTGAGAGAAAACTAACTGGATGTACAGTCCTTCAATAGTGCACTATGACTGTAAAATAATGTCGTTATGGGAAGACACTACAGCTGAGGCTAAAATAAATCAATTAGATGTCCCCATGAAACCTCCCCAGTTGATTACTTACATTAAATAAATTATTTTTTGTACATAAATATACAAATGAGGCATTTTCTAATGGTAACTTTCGGAGAATTAATGAGAAATCTACAAACGCAAATAGACAAATTAGTAAATCAAACCCCTAAATGTGTATTTAGGATGTTTTCTTTCCTCTACTCTGAAATAAGACGTATTATGGAAGCAAAATAGCCCAAAATCTGTTTTTGCCCCTTTGCCATGAGTCAGCATGCATGAAACAAAACAGAGACTCATAAAGTGGATAGATAAATTGTACAGATGCCTATGAATAAGACACATGCAGTGAAATGATTTACAGTACACGCTGATACCTAATACGTCTCATGATCCTCCCGTGTGGCCTCTCGGCCGAAGGTGCAGGCGTGTTTATGAGGGAAAAAAAATATGCAAGTGCATGTGATGAAAGACACATAAACTGACATCCAACCGTGAATGTGAGCCAGCGGCGTTTTAAATGTATGTGTCTCCTGAACAGACCTCTGGTAGCACTTTCACCCTCAGACAGAGTGTGAGGCGGGGAGGCATGGGCCAAGTGTGACGAGAGACAACTGCTGCTATTTGAATATTTTATGGAAATGTGTTATTTTTTCTTCTTGTCAGTGAGCCCTCCCACACAAATCATATCTCGTTTAGGCGTCCACGAGAAGGGTTCACCGGTTAAATATATAGACACAGGACAACAGACACACACACACACACACACACACACACACTCAACATTTGGTTGAATCACTTGGTCAAGACATCGAGTTGTAAAAGTCACAAGATGATGCAACAATTTCAAAAAAAAATACGGTTTGATCAATTTTCACATCGTCTTTTAAGGATTTCTAAAGAGCGATTTAGGAAACAGGAATCATGTTGTCAACCAGAGCGCACTATTCACACACACACACACACACACACACACACACACAGACACACACACACACACACACAACACCAGCACACCTCAAATATTTTGTGCAAAAAGCATAAAAAACCCAATTTTGTAGTGCTAGTTTTAACATTTAGGTTAACTTTTTTCAGAGACAAAAGAGACAAAAAAGAAAGCATGATTTTTTTCAATTGCTGCTACATTTCTAAAAAAAAAGCACTCCTCTCATTTGCTTCCATTGTTGTTGTGAACAGGAACTCACCTGTGGTCTTTTTTTTACTGTGCTTACATTCTGATTGACGAGTCGACAATCAATCAATCAGGTGTTAGGTCAGGTGGTACGTGTATCGGCCGATTGATCCATGTGGCACTTTGAATGGTTTTCTTTCAAAATAGCAAACAAGTGACTTCAAGTCAAATTCCTGTGTCTCATGCAGAGCAGTCGTTTCCAAAGACTGGTTCGGGACCCACAGGTGGGTCACAGGAGATTTTATTAGGGTCGCCAAATACATTTGCAGAATATTTTCCGTAGTTTGTTATCTCACATTTATATCTGCAGTACACTTTTGAGCGCCATGAAGAAGCCTGAATGTCCGTATTGCTCTGATGATTGTAGCCCACTCATAACATTGAATCTAATATGAAAACCTAGCTTACATTTGTTTGTTTTACTGAAGATTTATAAAAAATATTGAGGTGCATGTATTTGGTCTAATGAATAAAGTATTTAACATATGTATATGTTTTCAATAACACATGGGTAAAACGAAGTTGTGACCCATCAACTATATATCTCTTTGAAATGGCTGGTAGACAATGTAAGTGGATAATGGCAGTAAAAATGGTCAGGAACACTCATTTATGGACAAATTCGCTTTTTTGTTATACCTTTTATAGATGAAGCCTTTTGTGAATAGGGTCACGATGGTTTGTCATTTTTAATAAACTGGGTCCCCAGAAAAAAAATTTGGCAAACACTAATGTGGAGAACCGCATGCAGCGTTTTGCAAAAGGTGTCACGTTGAATTGCAAATTGGGTGCAAAGCAGAAAATGTGTTTAGAGTTTTGGAGACTTGCGCTGACGTTTTGCTCTCTGAGTGTCACTCTCAATAATTATGCTTTACTGTATGTGTCATTTTAGCATTAGAAAAAAAAACTATTTAAAAATACACCAAAAACATGACTCCCAATTAATCATATACATTTTCTCCAACCTCCACTGAAAATACCTCCTCAGCCTCAGGACGCCGTTTTCTGGTTCTTGTGTGTAATTGGTTACAAGGGAACTCTCCTGCTAAATGATCCACATTTTCAATTTCAATTTTCTTCAAGTGAGACCTAATTTTAGATGCGAGCTACCAGGGGGAAAGGAAGGATAGTGAAAATGCAGCAGCCAGGACACTTGTTTGTTAGTGTGTGTGTGTGTGTGTGTGTGTGTGTGTGTGTGTGTGTGTGTGTATCTGTGTGTGAGGGAGTTGTTGTTGTGTGTGTGTGCACATACTTATGTAATGTTCAATAATTTCAATCATCCATTATTTTCTCTTGATCACTGCAAATGACAAAAAATTGCCATTTCACAGTTACAGTTATAATTTAGTATTTTTCTCAAACACACATTTGTCCCAGTTTTTTACCTCTCATATTTCCCATTCACCAGGCTTTAACATAATGGACACAAGAGCAGAGGCTGTAGTGTTTATGAGTGTGTGTGTGTGTGTGTGTGTGTGTGCGCAACAGTTTATTGGCTGCAGACCAGAGAACAAGCATCAGACATTAGGATCAGGACGCAGACAATTCTTTCCCACCGGGTCAAACTTTCCTCATCACTTGGGTTGCCGGCACAAGACGAGAAGTCAGGGACACAAATGATTTTGCCCCCCCCCCCCAAAAAAAGCTCAAAAAGAGGTCAGGTGAACTTGCCTCACTACTCTCTCACGTTCGTGATTCAGTCGGAGAAGAATGGCCGTGGTGGGGGACTGAGCAGCTGTACACATTACAGACGAATCTCTACAGCTGGAGCCGAAGCAGGCCTGTAATTTCTGCCATTTGAGAGTGTGAGCTGAAAAGCAGAGTGATGGCCACTTTTCTGTTATTATTCCTCTGGCAGAGTGCTGGGTGAAGGAAACAACCATGCTTTAAGAACATATCCATCAGCCGCTGGCAGTATTTGGAGATGGTATTTGGAAAAAGTAACTCTGTCATGTTGTATCGTTAACTTTGAAAAGCAAGTGCGGTCGCGCGTGTTACGGTATATAATATCTCAGCCCGCGTCTGTCAGCCTTGCCTCCTGCATTACACGCCGGTAGCAGGTCGTGGTCACGCTGCCGCTGAAGTGTCTCACGGCGGAACACAATAGAAGTGTTTTCATACTCGGATTGCTGAAAAACAACAGGCTGCCAAAAGCAGCAGTGTTCAGTCGGGTGCATATTTGCATCTGATTAATACTTTTTAGTAGAAAATTCACCACATTAACCTTGAAGACCAAGCCGACCTGCAGGGCCTCACGCCAAGTGGGAAAAACCGTTCATGCCAGCTTCCTATTCATACGGCGGAGTCTGCGGTAGCGGCTATTTCCGACAGCTACAATATCTCCCACCTGGTGACAAGAAAAACAAAAAACTGCTGGAATAAATGGCTCCAAAGTCACAACCGCTGGCAGTAATCTACATAAAATCCAATATGAAAACAGTGTGGTTGTAAAGGAACTGAGGTTGTTACATATCATTACTATGTTCACGCTGTAGGCAATGGTGATATTTTTGCACATATGTGACTTAGATCTGTTTTGTTTTTTTATAACATTGTAAACAGTATGAAATCTAATCTTTGCAGTTAAGATTTGGGCTACTTTCACATGTCCTAAATAGTCTGAACATAGGAATTTATGCGACTATTACGTCCCCGACTGCACCCATACACACCTCCGTAAAGACCTGGCAGTCATTGCTCCATAAAAAGACATAATCAACATTTTTAACTGATCATTTGTTGGATTCCACTGCACATTAACGTAAAAATGAAACCGCAAACATCGACTTCAGCGGCCTCCGTGTTTTCTTCTTTAGGAGAGCTAGCTGCTGCGTGTGACGTCTTTGTTGTTGTTCTTTTGTGCATGCGGGAAAGTTGTGGGTTAAATCTGAATTGAGCGCTAAGGCTTGCAGTGTGAACGTGAAGGTTCTGACCAACCAGGCGTGTAGGAAAGCAAACCAACCAGTAAAGTCAAGAGGGTACAACCAGAAGACTGTTCTCATTTGTTATCTTCATCTGATCTGATCGTCTCCAATACCAAGTTTTCTCACAACAACATGGCCATCTGGAATGAAGCTAAGTGGTGAGCGAAAGTGGTGATGCTTTGTTTCATGTATGCATCATAACATAGCTTGAATACCCACATTTCAAGGTCTCCCGGTTTTCCTTTTAGAATGACGAATACCAGCTGCAGCTACCTGCTGTCAACCCAGTCTAACAGCAGTTCTTGGAATAGTCGCAAAAGGGAAATCTAGTGATTCCTGACACAAGTTTTCCATCTTTTTCATTTCACTCAGCACGAAAACAATGCCAATAGAAAGTCAATTAGGAGCCTTTTTTGTGGTAGGCACACAAATTAAACTCGTCCATGTGACAAAGCTACGGTCAGAGCAACTGACGTAGTATTAAATATTGAGAAAGACCACTTATGGCCTAACCAAGTGGTTGTGTTGCCTAAAACTAAGTTTACTTACTTACTTTAAGCCATGATGTTTTTCCTAAACCTATCTTTAGTGGTTTTATTGCCTTAAACCAACATCAGTTTTGTTGCATAATGTCATCCCGACTGACAGATACTTTCAATTGAAATACATTAGTTTGAAAGTCGTGCTGAGCAACACGGAATCCATCTACACAAATGTCCCAAACTGCCTTGAGACTCATTTGAATATGGTGAGTTATGTCCTCTCACGCAGGCGCAGAACGTACGTGCTAGTTGGCCGTTGGCTGCAGTCATTGCGATGTGTTCCAGTTTGACCTTTTGGCCAAGACACAGGACCGCTAGCTCTTTGACGTCGGTGCGTGGTGTCAGGGCCTTAACACTGTTAGTTTGTACTTAGGTTCAATTGTTAACATACCGCTACAAATACTGTAACACAATAAAGACAGCTCATTAAGAATTAATTTCCATGTGGTGTGACCACACAGCTTTTTTTCACAGCCGACATTTTGACTTGAAATCACCGTCATAAAAGCAAAACATTAAAAGTGGCTCAAGCAGTGGAATATAGATATAAGACACAGTATGTTTAATGATGCTGAATTCATTGTTGTCTTTGGTCTTTTTAGGGGTTTGCTGACAATAAACAAAACATAGAATATCACCAGATTCATCCAATAATCAAATATCAGATTTTTGTTTTGTGTCATGTCCTTAATTTCAAAGTCTCTAGCTTTCTCACCTTTTGTTCCTATTTCCTAAACAAAACCACAAGTGTAAATCTTCGGCCACACCCCGATTAAAAACCATTTGTGAAATTACTTTCACATCACTAGAACACCCCTTTCAAGATGACTTGTCAAGTTTCAGGTGTTATCAGTCATGCTTATGAATAAAGAAATGCAATACAAGTCGATGTTTGTGTCGAAGGCAAGAGCCTCTGCATGTCATTATTGTAATAGCGCTCGCAGTTGAGGCGTACAATTGTTTACAGACTGAGGAGACATATAATGAAAGGGAAGGTGTGATTGTACAAGAGCTTATTCAATAATGACCATACGCGGCAGACAACAAAAACTGACTAAAACACTAGCGTAAAAATGTAAATGTGGTATTTGGGCTTTTTTTTGGTTGTGAGATTTGGACCTCCTGTTGAGCTGCAGCTGCATGTCATTTCCCTCCCCCTCCTTTTTTTTCTTCATCGTGTCCCTTTCCCTCTATCTCTCTCTCGTCTGTTTTCAAACCCACCTCCGTGTTCGCAGGTAAATGAGTTCTTAGTGAGTATTAACTAAGATCAGTGGTGGTTATCTGATCAGAGCGGGTCACATGGAACAAAGACCTCTCCTTTTCCTCCAGCCACCTGCACTGCCCACTACAAATGAGCCTGAAAGCCCTGTGTGTGTGTGTGTGTGTGTGTGTGCGTAATTGTGTGTGTATACCTGCATTTGTGCATGTGACCGAATGCTCATGTAAGTATGTTTATCTATGCATAACTGTGTGTGTGTGTGTGTGTGTGTGTGTGCATCTCCAGGGCCGCAGGGGTCGACAGATGCTCCTTCTCAGTGAACACAATGAATTACTTATAGGCCGTTAAGCCAAACACGGCCGCGCTGGCCGCTGGTTTACCCAACACTGATAGGGCCATCTGCCGAGGTGACTCTGACTTCGCCACTGCTCTTTACAGACACGTAACCAGACGCTTATCTGCCAGGATAGGGCCCCACTGCTGATTAAAAACATCAGGACTTCTACAATCGTCCGTGTGGATTTGTACATGCGTGTTCACGTGTGTCGGTGTTAGGCGGCCCTGTGCGTCCGCACTTGTAAAAAGACAATGAGAGGGGTCAGTGTGTGGGCAGATTTTGGGTTAAGTTCAGGTTTAGAGGAAGGAGGAAGGTTAAACTCAAAACACAAATTGACTCGTATTGTTTGGCTGCACTGGTTTTTATTGTTCTCAGATTATCCACTTTAGGAGGGAAGAAAAATAAAAGCAGCAACCTCCACCCACACAGACCCAGAGTGAATGGAGAATAAAATAAAGAGAAGCTACATCCAAGAGGTCAGTGTAATATGGATCATTTGGCCACTTACATATAATAAAAGGGTACTAATGAAAACAGACAATGGTCAGGATTTCATAGAACGACCAACACCTTTGACTACAATGTTATAGCAGGACGTACTAATAACATGAAAACATGCTGTGTGAAAATGCAAAAAAGGAAATAAGCTAAGTAGCTAAACTGGGTTACAACGGTAAGTCTGATATTACATTTTATTTCATCATATAGTAGCTTCAACATTCGTGAAAATAAGTGTCCAATGTTCACTCTCTTTTAGCTCTGTTTGGTCTCTACCAAATATTCAATTCAATTCAATTTATTTTTGCATAGCCCAAAATCACAAATGACAAATTTGCCTCAGAGGACTTGACAATCTGTACACATAAGACATCCTCTGTCCCGGAACCAGGGGTGTTTCTAGGATTCAAAGAAAGGGGGGGCTTAGTCCCAAGGCAATTGTTTTTGGGCCCAATTTGGGGCCGCGGATGTCCATTGTTTCAGACAGTTCATAGATTGGTTCAATCAGAAAGAGGGTGATTTTGCTCTGTAGTTTTGCTTGCATTCAGTATATGATGACACAAGAGACAGAATTTCAGGGTCATAGTGAAATTTGACAACACAAATATGAACTTTTCTCAAATAAAGAGAGATAAATAATTTTCCTGCTTGTAAAGGAAAGACGGATAAACTAGCTTTCATATCCGCGTCACTCCCAAATCCTAACTGTTAAAGGGGCCGCACACAATGGATGGAGAATGGACCTGACAGTGTCAACTTTTGAGTTGTTTACTTGTTTTATTATGAGCAGAAGGGAATACGATTTTGATCAACATTTACATCTATTTTGTTGTCCGTGTAGTTTTTACATACCAGTGATATTTTATGCTCATTTGGACACTATCACTGAGATAAAGATTAACTAGTTCTGTGTCAAATATACCATTCAATGGAGAAAAAATAATGAATAACAAAAATAAAAAAAACACATTTCAAGTACATCTTAATTATCAAATGATAAATGTTGTATGATGGGCTGAAATGGAAGGAATCTTCTTCCATAAATTATTAATTTATAATTAATTCTTATAAAATAAAAAAATAAAAAAAGAAATTATAGGGGCGACCGTGGCTCACTGGGCTAAGAGGGTTGACCGCAAGGTCAACGGTTCGATCCTCGACTGGGACGTGTCACGTGCCGAAGTGTACCTGAGCAAGACACTGAACCCCTAACGGCTCCCCGGGCGCCTGTCATTGGCAGCCCACTGCTCCCTATATACAGGGATGGGTCAAATGCAGAGACAAATTTAAGGGATCAATATTGTATATGTAGCCTAGTGGGAAAACTGATGTTGCCACTAAAGCCACTAGAGGGCGCTGTACTCCAGAGAAAGCTGGGACGTAAAGAGCGAAACTGGAAGTGAAGTCTTTCTTTTTGAGCGGATAACCTGTGGAGCGTTAGTTGTTTTCCGTGTAAGTAAATATGTTCTAAATGTTATTTCCGTACAAAATGATCAAAAGATGTACATTAATATGTGTGTATAGAAGTCAGGAAATGTATTGTTTGACGCTAAATGCGCCGATGGTGATTAAATTGGTCTGATCGTTACAGATGTTATTAGCATGTGCTCAGCATTCAGGAGAGAGCTAGAAGGCTAATAACATTTGCTAATAACAGTTATAGACCATCCTACATACATTCTGTTATCTTTCATGTTTATGAACCTAATGTGTGTACTGTACTGAAGATGTTTATTCCCGTTTGTGTAGTGCTGTATGGGATTGGTGTGCGTGGCGCCAAATGTGCATTTAAGCTAGCAGAAAGATAAGAAGTTGTGAGTATATTGAGACATATATGTATATTCTCTTTGTTAATGGACCAAATGTTTCATGTTTTCATTTCAGAGTTAACTGTGTGGTATTGTTTGTTTTCTTTTCTTTTTACTAACAGAAGAGTTACCATTACAGTTATTTATGCATTGACAGTGTGCACTAGATTAATGCACTGTACAGGTTACTGAGTTACTGATCAGGGTTTTAAAGAGAGAATTTGTGTCTACAGTGTAACTTTGAATGTACAGGAGCATCTTTGTTAAATCTATCACCAGTTCAACATCCCCAAATTCTTTAATACTACTCTTCTCTTTTAAGAGTAGTCGAGAAATAAAGATCCCTAAAAATAGTTTTGTGTCCAGTGTCATATAATATTTCACCGGCCTACATATAATAAAATTAAAAAATAATAAAAATATATCCATCTGGTCAATGAATTGGATGATATACCGGTGCAATAGTGTTATGAGGGACACTATGACTTTTAGTT
Source organism: Anarrhichthys ocellatus (assembly GCF_004355925.1). Taxonomy (NCBI): domain Eukaryota; kingdom Metazoa; phylum Chordata; class Actinopteri; order Perciformes; family Anarhichadidae; genus Anarrhichthys; species Anarrhichthys ocellatus. The sequence continues at coordinate 756,279 of NW_022280123.1, forward strand.
TTCACTAGCATTAACTGATTATAAACAACAACATTCTATAGGGACTGATATTATTGTTTCAAAATACTAGAGAGATACATTAATGCAAAGAATAGAGAGATGTCGATAGTTATTTCTTGTATTTCGAATTCGCTCGTTCGCACTCTTGCTCACTGGAGTTTCTAACAAAATAGCTAGCTAGCTAGCTTAGTGTTAACATAGCCCACTACAATATTCCCTTTCATTTGCCTCAAGTAAACCTAAATTTAAGCAGGTAACAATCGTTAACAACTACAGATAGCCACACCTGTACTTACAATTTCACTCCGTGCATCATTTACTTGAGCTAAACTCCTTGGCTATAATCCTGGCTGTCGTTGACGAGAGACGTTACTTGCAGTGAAGCAGCCTCCCCAAGGTCCTAGTGCCCGGGGTTTACAGTATATCATTGAGTATGATGATAGGCTATTGGATTGTAATTTGAAGGGGGAGAAAACATACAAACTAGAACGCACGCACATATGTAGCATGTTAGAGTTATAAATAACTTGTCCATGTGAGAAACAATAGTTTAATTTAATGACATCACAAGAAAAAACAAAATTTTTTATTTTTTTTTTAAAGCCAATAATGCCAAATTATTTGGGGGGGCTGAAGAACATTTTAGGGGGGCTTCAGCCTCACATCGGAACAGGTACGACTCCCCCAAAAAAACCTTAACGAGGAGAAAAGAGGAAGAAACTTTAGGGAGAGCAACAGAGGAGGGATCCCTCTCCCAGTATGGACAGAAGTGCAATAGCTGCACATTGTTGTTCATACAGAATGAACAACAATGAATAACAGTGACAACACATTCAATGCATATGACAGAACCACGGCAGGAGGCAAGACCATGGTCCAGGTATCACCAGGATCCACGGAAACCTGCGAGGCGAGAAAGCAGAGAAAGCAGAGAGAGACTACGGTGAAGAAGCAAAGTCAGTAATGTGCGTTAATGGTATCGGCAGTGGTGGGCCGTCAGGGCCAGCAAAGCCTTCTCTGCTGGCCTAAACAGAATCACAAAATGATAGCTATTTTATAATTTAATAATTTTTCACAAATACACTAGGCAAGGCAAGTTTATTTGTATAGCACATTTCAACAACAAGGTAATTCAAAATGCTTCACATAAAACCATTAAAAGCATCAAAGCATAAGGCAAAAGAAAAGGAGATTTAAAAACAATTAAGAACATTCATTAAAACATTAAAATACAATACAGTAAAAATAAATAAAGTAGTAAAATGCAGAAATGCAGGAAATTGATTAATATATTAATTGAATCTGGTTCAATTAAAGGCAGCAGCACACAGAAAAGTCTTCAATCTTGATTTAAAGGAGCTGAGGGTCTCAGCAGACCTGCAGCTTTCTGGGACTTTGTTCCAGATATGTGGAGCAGAAAAACTGAACGCTGCTTCTCCATGTTTTGTTCTGGCTCTGGGAACAGAAAGTAGACCGGTCCCAGACGACCTAAGGGGTCGGGATGGTTCATAAGGTAGCAGCAGATCAGAGATGTATTTTGGCCCTAAACCAACAGCAGGATTTTAAAGTCAATTCTTTGTTTGACAGGAAGCCAGTGCAAAACCTCAGAACTGGAGTGATGTGATCCACCCTCCTGGTCTTAGTGAGGACTCGAGCTGCAGCGTTCTGAATCAGCTGCAGCTTTCTGACAGACTTTTTACAGAGACCTGTAAACACCATTACAGTAGTCCAGTCTGCTGAAGATAAATGCATGGACAAGTTTTTCCAAAATCTTGTTCTTCAGGTGATAGTAGGCTGATTTTGTAATTGTCTTGATATGGCTGTTCAGGTTGAGGTCTGAATCCATAACTACACCTAGATTTCTGGCTTGGTTTGTGGGTTTTAACATCAGTGATTGAAACTGAGCGGTGATTTTCAATCGTTCGTCCTTACACTACATGTATTCTAATTCTTTTTTCCATTATTTTCTCATTGCACAGCTCCTGTCTTCCTCAGTTGCTCTGCTTCCAGTGCAGCTTGTCTTAAGTAGAGCTTTTATCCAATCAGATTTCACCTCTATGTCTCTCGGTAAGAAGAGAGGCCCGAGGCCCTCTTGGTAGACTTTGCAGATTAAAGTAAATGGGGACGATATTGCTGATTGTCATAGTGTTCAACCAATCAGATCTTTAGTTTGACATGTTGGGCGTATTCTTTGACTGCCAGAGCTACCGCGGTAGTCTACAATACGTCAGCAATAACGTGCGGCTGGCTCAGCAATAACGTGCGTTGTGATTGGTCAATGGGCTAGCGTGACTGTTTTGACGCTGAAGCAGCTAGCAGAAGTTAGTATTTGTAGTATCAGTTCAAGTTGAAAGATATGTAAGATGTTATGACATTGACATGACATTTTTAGCGTTTTGCTTGGTGTAGATTCTTTTTTTTCTACCTAGCTTTGTTTTTTGAATAATCAATGGCTGAAGGAGGACGAGAAACAGTATTCTCAAGAAGGACATTTCCAGAAAAAATGGACATCGTAAAAAAGGGTCGGCCAACCCCACAGCTAGCAGCCCTGACCCAGCCAGGAAAAGGATTTGTACGAACGGTATTTCTGGCTGACAGCGTCGGAGAAACGTTGCACATTTTATTGCTAAGAATGCGTTTTATTTGCAACTGAGCTTCTTGCTGTTCGGAGCTGTTTGGAGCTACGCTACGCTAACCAAGGCAGCAAAACGACACCATAGCACGGCAGGACACTTACAAGCTACTGTGGGTTTGAAAACTTTTGGAGAGACCCGAGTGGATCTACAACTCAATGAACATGTTCGCAGGAGGACCTCTGGCTGGAACTGAACCGCACTGATGTTCTGTACAACTGCGGTATTAAACTCTTTGTCAACAAAGAAAGGAGGATGGACTTTGTCTTTAAATAGTGAGGCAGCAGCTTTGGTAAGTGAATTTATTTTGTTTTTACATCTGCAGTAACATTACTACTGTGTTCATTTGTCTATGGTGTCCTTTTTATGATATGGTTAATATTGTTCCCTCTGATGTGAATAATATTTTAATGGCTCATGCTCTTCAGTGTGCGGCGGAATACGTGTTAAAACACGTATTCCGCCGCACACTGAAGTGCTGCAGTGCTGCAGTGTTGCTGGATTGATTTGTCATGCTTTGTTGTCATATAAATATATGTGACTGGTTCTTGTGAGCTTGTTCTTGTCATTGTGTTAATTACGTTGATATGCATTGTCCGTTAATGACGAAGCATCCCGTCATGCGCAGGATTAGGGTCGGACATTTGATTCTCTGTTTGGACTGTCGTTTTCTTTTACAAAGCAAGAATTATGGTCTGGAGTAATGGGGATTGTGTGGCGATTGCTTTAGCCCTGTTTGAATCAGTAGGGAACAGCTAAACGCTGCGGGGAGAGTTTTCAGCATGTGTGCTGCTGTTGTTTTCCTGCTAAGCTAGTTTAGTGCGCCTCCCAGAACACACTCTCCTCACCAGAGCACAATGTTGTGGTTCCGGGGTGGGCGTGTCAGACAGCATGTTGCCAGGTTCAGCGAAGTACACCGAAAACATTATGTTTCCCACAATTTAAGCTTCTGCATTTTCCAAATGCACTAGTATTGTTCAAACGTATTGTTCGGTTCGTAAGCCTCGTACCGAACGGTTTAATAAGAATACGTGTATTGTTACACCCCTAAAAACAGATAATAACCGTAGCTGTGGCGTCATAATGAGGTTATTAGGAGGTGGTTCAACTGTAGTAGGACAGCACTGAAGGCTCAGGTTTAAAATGCACGGCCCGCCACTGGGTATCGATAATATAGAATAGTAATGTGAGTAATATTAAAAATGATATTAGCAGTGGGAGTCAGCAGGGCCATGGTGGGAGGAAGGACCAGGGTCCAGATATAACCACGATCCATGGAAACCTGTGAGGCGAGAAAGCACAAAGACTCCGGGGAAGAAGCAAAATGAGTAATGAGCATTAATGGGACATGAATTCATGCAGAGGGAGATGACGAAGAGGAGATAGGAGCTCAGTGTATCCTAGGAAGTCCCCCGGCAGTCTAGGCCTGTAGCAGCGTATCTAGGGGCCGGTCCAAGGCAAACCTGAGCCAGCCCTAACTATAAGCACTATCAAAAAGGAACGTTTTAAGCCAACTCTTAAATGTGGTGAGTGTGTCTGCCCCCCGGACTGAAACAGGAAGCTGGTTCCACAAAAGAGGAGCTTGATAACTGAAGGCTCTGGCTACTTTTTAAGACTTTAGGAACCACAAGTTAATCTGAATTTAGGGAGCGTAGCTCTCTAGTAGGATAGTATTGTACTATAAGCTCCTTAAGATATGATGGTGCCTGACCAATTAGGGCTTTGTAGGTAAGTAAAATAATTTTATATTCTATTCTAGATTTTACAGGGAGCCATTGCAGAGAAGCAAGACACTCCTTGAGCAAGACACTTACTTAACCCAGCAAAAAGATCGCTCCCGTAGCTGTGCCTACGGTGTATGAATGTGATAGAATCTGAATTGTACGTCGCTTTGGATAAAAGCGTCTGCTAAATGATTGTACTGTAAAAGCTAATACAGGAGTAATATGATCTCTTTTCTTAGTTCTTGTTAGTACACGAGCTGCAGCATTCTGAATCAACTGGAGAGATTTAAGAGACTTATTCGAGCAGCCTGATAATAAGGAATTACAGTAATCTAGTCTAGAGGTATCTAGACCTGCATCCTGTCCCTGCATCGCTTTCAGACAGGATGTGTCTGATTTTTGAAAGTTTACGTAGGTGAAAAAAGGCAGTCCTTGAAGTTTGTCTTATCTGGGAGTTAAAAGACAAATCCTGATGAAAGATAACTCCGAGATTCTTTACGGTGCTGTTGGATGCCAGCGCAATGCCATCTAGAGAAACTATATCATTAGATAACTGATGTCGGAGGTGTTCTGGGCCTAGTAGAATAACTTCAGTTTTGTCTGACTTAGGAAGTTGCAGGTCATACGGGGGATTACTACTACTGCTTGTGACACCTTTCATAAAAAAGACATGTGAATTAGGCATGGTTCCATCAACTCGTTTGGAACGAGTAAACTCAGCTACACAAAACGTAGTTCTTTCTTTACAATACAGGAACAATGCAGCTTTTGTTCCCATGTCCTCTCCATGCATCATCATCAGTGACAGAGTTTCCAACCAAATTATGGAGCTAACGTTAGATTAGCTAGCTAGCTGGTGTAGCAATAGCTTGTGAAATCTGTCGATGTCAGTTCAATCAGGAGAGACAAGTCGGATAAAGAACAAATCATTGTTTATTGTGAACAAATGATATGTGATGATAAAGTCTTCAGAGTATTTTGCGCTTGGACTCTACAGGGAGATTTGTAATCAAGGGGCGTCTGTCCTGAGCAGCAGCAAGATAAATGCCCCCGTGGAGTCCAGACACTGGTGGTGATGGTGGCTGATGAGTTGATGACGCTGATGAATCTGTGAAGATTTGGCGGAGATGGGGAGGTGGAGGGGTGCGTAACAGCAGCATGAACCTACTGAAGGCAGAGAGACAATCATATGTAAGAGAGACAGCAGCAGGATGATAGGCTAATGATGTAATTGTGTTGTTGTGCTATTGGCTAGAGAGACCAGCTGATCTAGACAGCTGATATCATGATCAACAGCCCCAAATGATAACAGCAAGGATATAATGAGTGTGCAAGCGTGAGGAGTGATTGGCAGATGTATGGGAAATAAACTACGGGCTTAGGCATGCAAGAGAATAGTCTTCCTGATTGAACTTGAGCTAGAGCTTCATTTGTCATTTCAACAAAATTGCTGGTCGTCGGTTAGACATGAGAAATCTGTTCTGCCTACTCGTCTTTCAAGTCATTGACCCATTGTCTCCTAAAAATGACATTCCCTTACAACAAAAATGTGTGTTTGAAACTGTTTCCCTCAAAATGTAATTAAGAATGCAGATTACTTGTATTGACATTTCTGCTATTTCCAAGTTCATGGCTAGAAGTGACATTTTTAGACTAAATCTACCTGCCAAACAGCCGTATACATTTACGTTCCACTGATTTAAGTCGTAAAGTGAAGATTCTTTGCATAATTGAGTTTAAAGTTTGAGTTGTGTATATCTGTTTGTGTGTTTGGGAGCAGAGGTGTATACGAACCTGACTGTGGTGCGTGTGTGTGTGTGTGTGTGTGTGTGTGTGTGTGTGATATTTGGAGTGGTTGCCATGCTTACAGGGAACTCTGTATGAACTGCGGAGACAGAATTATAGATTTAGAAGGTCTCTCTCTGTAACGATGTTTGGACCTACTTTTGTCAAACTGTGCTGTCATATTCAACTCTATGAAAATATATCAGTCTGTCAAAATGACGAGAAGACACTGTGAGTATACAACAAGCCCACGTTCTGCAAGTGAGACATTCCCAGATGTTTCCAATATGTTGGGATTTTACATTCAGAGTGCTATTTGTGGTTTTACACTCTCAGTTCCAAAACGCATTTGCTTTAAAGATAAAAGAATGAATTATATATGTTCAATGGTTACTGCTACTTATATACTGTATAACCCTAACCCTCTAACCCTAACCCTAATTCAAAGCTGCATACTGCGATGCCATGGTAGAACGTTCCAATTTTGGTGAGCGCCACGATTTCAAGTGATTGCATGCTGCTCTCTGGGTTCGCCCCAGTGGGCTCATGAAACCGAACCACTAATAGAAACAAACTGTGCTTTGTCATCCAGAGAATAACAAAGGTATTTATTGACTTCTTTCAGATCAGCTCCACATTGTGACCGGATATTCGTATTTCTAATAAAACTGTAAGTCGTTTTGTGCAACATAGAAGAGGGAGTCCTTGCGCAGCTGCAGGGCCAGATATTTTTTTATCTGAGTAAAATCTAGCAATGCCAGACACAAAGGTAGAGTTGGCCGGGCCAATGACTGCAGAAACAGAATATGCTAGCTATTACTGACAGCTCTGCAGCGTGTCTGCATCTGAAACCAATGAATGATTATATTTCATGTTGCCTGAGCACTGCACTGTTTGTCAAAATTGAATATAACAGCAGGTCGTGCAAAACATCTGAAAAAAAAGAAAATTCACACTAAACTGAAACATTATCCAGATTTCCCCATGGGAGACCATTAATCTATTATTTCATCTAACAAATGTCACACCATTTTTACATTCCTTGGCTGAGTGTGTTTTAGATATTTGGTGGATGCAATAATCATATGTTGTTGTTTGTGTCGATGTATGAGGACGTTCTATTACATAAACTTACAAGTGTTCATTTCTACAGTTGGCATTTGAGACCGTTTGCCTACAATACATCCAATGATGAGTGAGAGTTAGACTTTAATACATCTGATTGGCAAGTGTTCATATTGTATGTAACGTAATTTGCTTGTATAGGTTTTAATTTCAGCTGTGATTGGGATTCTTTTTACAACAAAAACACATTAATTCGTCAAATCTGAGTTTTGTGGTGCATTTTTTTCTCTTCGCTAAAGACAAATACACTCATTAAATTAAATTAAAGATGAGAAACAGTTAGTTGGGTTCTGTCCAATGGTAACACATACTGCATACCAGCACCTCTAAAGCTAATTAAAGGTGTTGAATTCAAAATTCTGAGTATATCTCTGATTGAGGGATTGCTTCCACACGGCTCTCAACATTGCAACGGCTGAGCTGGCGAAAAGCAGCTAACAGTGCTAACAACACAAACAGTGCAAACAACAGCCACAGCGCTGACAGAGCTAACGGTGTTAAAGGGGCCAAATTCGACATTCAGAGCATTTATAACCACAAACAGATATTTGCTATGTAAAGATGTAGTGGAGTAATATCTATCTGAGTAGAGAATTAAGTCACTCTCCCTCTCTCTGTGTTGTAATCCGAGCTTCTCCTTGCTTTGTTGACATAGCCGGGCCAGGTGCGCATGCTTTGTGGTACATGTTAGCGTGCCCCACATGATAGCTCATGGCGGCCGCACAGCACTGCGCTCATACGGAGGTTACAGCTAATAATGTCCAGAGCAGCTGCGTCGTCACGTAAGATAGCACCCACCCCCCGGTCCCCCCTCAGGTATACACTGTTGTCTCTGTCAGCACTTTTGCATGTTAGCACCTTCAGCTTCTAGCCGCCGGCTCAGCTGTCACCATATTGAGAGTCACCATTCTCTGCTCAGGTAGACATTACTAACATACACAGCAAATAGTGTGTAGCTGTATTATTGGTCTGAATTTCAAATTCATCACTTGTGTCTTGTTTGTTTTACGTGTACAAAAACTGAAGTGGAAAAACAACAAGTTTGGTTTTACAGAGTAGCCTACGTGCCGGATTATCTCTTAGCTGGCAACCTCACCTCTCCAAACAAGAAATAGTAATAAAACAAACAAGATCTGACTAGTTGATTAGTGCGCTTTTAGTGGTGTTTCTCCTTATTTCCGGTCTTTGTGCTAAGCTAAGCTTAGAGAGCCGAACGCTGCGTTTGACTGTAAACTGGTAGAGTGGTACAGTCAACCTTGCCACCCCCACTGTTCACTGTCGTCACTGCCTTTGTTAAACTACTACAGTCTTGCATGAAAGGCCTTGGACTTGGCCTAGATGTATGTGAAAGGGAACACAGACAAACACAGGTTACATTCAAGATCCCCAAAAAGACTGAAAATAAATGTCCGTGTGTGTGCTCGCTTATATCCGTGTGTGTAGCCTACGTGTGGACTCGTTTCAAAAGCTGCACAAAAAAAACACAAAACCCACAGAAAGCAACAAAAAAAAAAAAAAACACTCGACAACACAATTGCATTCCCCACAATGGTTTCTGAGTCTGGGAAATTAAAAAGTACAATGATGCACGAAGCACACAATGGCCTCACAAATTGCTCATTTGTGTCAGAAAATACAGCCCTTTTCTCGCGTTTGTGCCATCACTCCGTCAGGGAGACGCACGGTGACAGATTATGCGTAGCTGTCATCAGCTGGGCGAGTAGAGTTCGTATGAAATGTAGCATCATTTTTCAATTTCTTTATTGGCTCTAAATACTGTTGTACTGCTGCTGGCTGCTTACAGCTGGAGAGCAACAAGCCAACAGTCAGGAGTGAGGGGCGTCAGTATTGTAGATACACGTAATGTATGTATCCTAAAATGCATGCATTCCTTTTTCAAAACAGTGTATGTCAAATGTACAGTATGTACAGTATTACATTTGGTGGGCGGTTCACCGCTCTGTCTTTGCAATAAAGAAAAAAATGGGTTAAAAAGGGCTTCCTACCGAACAAAAAGAAAAATCCAGATTTACCGCACAGATCTCATTAAACATATCCAACATTCAAAAACAATCATCAGTAAGTATAGAAGATATTCATTTGGATGTGTGTGGTTATCGCACATGCAGGCTGATGGGTGCATTCATAAATTCATAATTGACACTCAAGGCTGTGACACTCATACTATGATGCTGCCTTGGATGTTAATGGTACCTGGTAAAGCTGGATGAATTATTTGTGGACTTACCTTGTGTTTTTGATTGAAGTGTTGTTTTGGGGAGAGTGGGCTGTTGTGTACACACAAACGTGTGCTGGTGCATCATTTACTGCAGTACAGTGTTAGAATGCTGGCATTTCACTGGAAAATGTCAATTATCAACAGGCTCATCTCCTCCAAGTTTTTCTATAATGTGGTCGGCTTTTAAAAAAAAAAATTAAGCTATTCAGTCGCTTTGCTCTTTCCACACCAAACCACTGAAACAGGACTGACAACAGCAATATCATTGGAAAGATAGATACAAACGTGTGCACATTAGATCCTTATTCATATGAAGATTGGTGGATTTGTTTCCTAAGGTAATTTTTGCAATGCCACAGAATAAAAATACTCAATTACAAATTAAAATCCTGTATTCAAAATTTAAAGATTAAAGCTACTGCGATGAATTTTCATTTTGAGTTGATTTTGGCGGTCAATATGGACAAAGGCGGTAGTGTTTCCGAGCACCAGATTCCATTTGAAAAAAACTCAAATTTTATGGCAGCATGGTCTGACAGTCTGCCCTCTGGTTCTGGTTCGGGAGCTCCAACTGCAGGTCGAATCCAGCAGTGAAATAAATGAAATGTAGTTAAATCATAAGGAAGCATAAAAACTGGAAATACAAGTACCTCCAAATGTGACTTCACTTCAGAAAAATGCCCTTCGTTACGTTATGACCTGCAATTGAAACAAACCCTGAAATATGAAGGACATAGTCAGATGTTGAGCTGCAGCCTATTGCACAATTTACATGTCTCACATCTGGGACTCACCTGCCTCTCTTTGTCTGCTTGTCTTCCTGTTGTGACTTATATTGGTAATGGTGGATTCACTTCGTCAACGGACATCATGAAGCTGTGAAGCATGCAACGTGTTCTCCAGATCGTCTTGCTTCAACATCTTTTGCCCTATGTTCTTGTGGAAAATTACCCAGCACTGCCACTGATTTCTTTTTTTTATCTCTGAAATGAAAAATAAAATAAAAGCAGGAAAAAAAAATACAACACAGCTGAGCACTTACACTAAAATCTTCACCGAGACTCGAATGCCTCAGTGTTGTTTTTCTTGTATGTCGAGGAAATAACGCAAATATAATTTCTCCTATAGTTCAAAACGAGTGTGTGTGTGGGTGGGGTGGGGGGGATGGGTGTCGAGGAGGAGGGGAGGGAAGGGGGGTTGTTTGGGTGACGTCAGGTCCCATCAGGCTGACAGACCTCCTATTGGACCAGTGGAGGCTTTTTAAAGGAGGAGGCAGCAGCGCACCAGAGGATTTGCTCTCTGATTCAAACGCACCACACTTCCCCCATCTCTCCATCCGGCACGGCGGCGGCGGCGGAGCGCAGCAGCGGAGCCGGACCGACAGCAGCCAGGTGAGCGCGTGTTAGGAAAGAAACGGACCTCGAAACAGAGGAGGAAGAGGAGGAGGAGGAGAGGGGTTGTAGGGGAGCAGCGCGCTATAGCGTTTGGTAAACTGTTGGAATAGAGATAATAAACGGGAAGCAGGGAAGCAGAAACAACACAGTTTCAGTGAGGATTTAGGTAAAAAGAGAAAATACGGTCATCTTTCCCTGCCTGATCCTCTTGTTTCCTTCCTCGTGCTCTAGATGGGATGACGACGAGGACGCACGCAGCACGCGGCGCCGACTGACCTGGATATCAACAGGTACGTGAACACACCGATACTTCCAAGTCGCGTAGTCTATACGCGTTAGAGTAACAAACAGGGGAGCGACCTCTGCACACGTTTCCAAAAATAAAGACATTTTAAAAAGTCAATGTCGCGCCCGGTGTTACGCGCCTGTATTGATCTCGAGACGACGGTGCCCCCAATTAACGTTAATCCCAGCATAATTAGATTGAGGTGGAGGGGGGGTTCTTCTTCTTCTTGGCTCCCCTGCAGACAGAGCAGCCTGCGTGGTCCCCGCCGTCGGTCCCTCCCGATGGATTATCTGCATCTCCCCTCCACACACTCCGCCTCACAGCCTGTTTGGGCAACCATGGGGTCAAATGACAACAGCTCAATGTTGACTGAATCAATAGATTGTCTCCTGTAGTTTGGGCACATAAAGAGAGAGAGAGAGAGAGAAAGAGAGATTTATTTTAAGGGGTTTAAAGTGTGCAGCAGCTGTGAACATGCAGTTAAAAATAAATTAGAAAAGCTCGGGTCCTCCATACAAGACTTCACTTTTAATAGTTTTTTTCTCGCGTGGAGTCTTGTCCTAGAATTTTTGAAATTTTTAAATAATACTGTGGTAAAATTACAGCGGGAAAAGAAAAGTGTGTGTTAAAAGAAAAAAAACATGGCATAATAGAAATTTCAGCACCGGAGCAATGGACAGCTCCACACATCTGTCCAGATGACCCCCAGCAAGACAGGAGAAGGGAGTTACACCGGCTGAATCTCAAACATTAGCAAAACACGCACACACACAGGCTCACTTTATCTTCTCCAACAAACTGAACCCTTGATGTGTTATTTCAGTACGTTATAGCTGATCAAATGAAACCCCCCCCCCCCCCCACATAAAAAAAAACCTAAAGGACACTAGTGATGACAGCATGAGAAGTGTGAAGGCCAAGATGTATCATGCACATTATTCATTTCTTTTTTTTTTTGTTAAAATCACAAATTATTCTGGGTGAATCTCCTCGGGATGTGTCAGTGACAGGCAGCCTCCTTCTGGCAGGGTCTGAGGTGTCAGGATGGAAACTGGAGCGCAGCCAGGATCCCCCCCCCCCTCCAATCTGAGGCTCCAACAGAGATACATACATACACCCCCACATGTACACACACGCGCACACACACAAGTGCACCAAATGGTGTGACACAGCACATGCAATCTGTAGCCATGAGAGAAATTCAGTGCTAACAGGTGTTCAAACAGGCCGCTCGGTACATTCTTCCAATTATTGCAATTAGATGCTGCCTGGTTACCACTCCATAATGTACAACTGCTGTGGAGGAGTGTGTGTGTGTGTGTGTGTGTGTGTGTGTGTGTGTGTGTGTGTGTG
>NW_022280123.1:768827-769453 GCF_004355925.1 Anarrhichthys ocellatus
GTGTGTGTGTGTGTGTGTGTGTGTGTGTGTGTGTGTGTGTGTGTGTGTGATCACGGGAATAGAAGGACAAACAGCAGGAGAGAGACAGACAGACAGACAGACAGAGAGAGAGAGAGAGAGAGGTGCATTTGTGATGATGTTGCGATTGTTGTTATCTGTGGAGGATGAAAAGAAGAAGAAGAAGGGAAAAAGCGCAGTGTGAATGATATACTTTTGAGTGAACGCGTTGTGAATGCATAATCTCCTTTTTGCCCAGAGTCATTATCAGCTTTAGCAGATTGTCTAGAAACTGCAGGATTATTTTTTTTTGCCTCTGGTGCAGACAACAGTGTTTGATTTGAAATAAATAAATAAAAATATTAAAAAAAAGAAAAGACGGCTCCCTGATACAACGGAGTGATCGGTGCGCTTTAGATAAACTGTTGGTTATTACTGGTTTGCTGTCACGTGTGTGTGTGAGTGTGTGTGTGTGTGTGTGTGTGTGTGTGTGTGTGTGTGTGTGTAGAAGCACAGCGTGCAGGTTTGGAATGGAGGGAAGCTGTTTGTGTGGACGTGAAGAATAAAACGATTATTTTCATTATGGATCAATGTCGCTGATTATCCTCCTGGTGGCAATTCCCCCCCCT
>NW_022280123.1:769553-776162 GCF_004355925.1 Anarrhichthys ocellatus
GGCGTCTTCGAATGTCTTTGTTTTGTCCGAACAACAGTCAGAAACACAATAGATGTTCAGTTTCGGATGATGTGAGAAAAGCAGCACGCTGACATATTTAAAAAGCTGAAACCAACACAGTCTAAATGCTGTAGTTCTTGCAGCTCTTTCAGCTCCTCCTCTTTTGGAGGAACAGAAGAAAAAAAAGAGTCCAGATTCTGATGTGCATTTTCTTTGAGATATTTGAAGGGGCCTTTTTTATAACGATGGTGTTGTCCTTTAGCTGAGGCGACAAACATGAACATCCTCAAGCAACCAGGGAACGACAGGAAGGGAGAAGCCTGCGCCCGAGGAGTCCGGTGTTCCATCGTGACGACTGAGCGTCTTGATTTGAGGAGTGATTGAGCTGTCAGACTTTACGGAGAGAGAGAGAGAGAGAGAGAGAGAGAGAGAGAGAGAGAGAGAGAGAGAGCAGAGGGCAATCACGGCGGGCCGCGGGTCTTATCACAGAGCAAGAACAAGAAAGAAAGATAACAGGGTGCCATAAAGAGTGACATCTGAACAATATCAGCGTGCGTTTGTGTGTGTGTGTCGGTGCTGTAGGTGAGCGTACACGCGTGTCATATTAAGCAGGAGATGTTTGTGGCAGCTGTTGGCCCTGTTTGAACAGCAATCACAATCAGCGGCGGCAGCAGCCGAGCGTGTGGTGGTGACAGCGCGACGGCGGTGGGAGACTCTCCGCCATCGCTCCCCCCCTGACCTTCTGCTCCTCCACTCCTCCTCCTCCGTTCCTCTCTGGCCTGCCCTCACTCTTCCCCCTTTTCGCCTGTTGCTTCTTCTTCTTCTTCTTCTTCAGTCAGCGGCGCTGCATCGGTTGCGCCACGGTCGAGGCAGGATCTGGATTGATTCCTCGCTCTCTCCGCTCAAGTTATTACGGCTTCAGGTCTCTTTCAATCCGACTTAAAAAAAAACTAAAAAGCGTCTCCGTAAAGCCGTGAAAACAATTTGCCCGTGTTCCTCTAGTGTGGCCTTATATTGCTCTTCTTCAATACTGGCTGGAAGTATGAAAAAAACAGCTTTGTAGTACTACTGCTTGGCTACCTGAGCCGGATTGCATTTCAGTGATTCTCTGCGGGGAAATTGGGTGGTTTCTGTAACAAAAAGTAGGATGCAGAAAAGAAAATACGGTTCAAAACACAACAGTTATGTTTTACATGTGTATCGTCACTGGCGCCGTCTGCGGTTTTGAGTTGACTCCCTTTCCTTCTGCCTCTCTTCGTTTTCCTGTTTTATAATAAGATGTGTCGCTTCACTTTTGAACATGCACTTTTTTTTCTCCCTCACAGTTATTAGTCTTAATTTAAAAACCTAAAATCAATTAGCAAACCAGGGTGCGCGACACAAAAAGCACAGTGAGATTAAGATAAAAATAATTAAAACGCCCAGATAAGTGCATTTTCAACTCGAGGGGCACTAGTCAGTGTTGCGTTAGCAAAATGACTTTCAACACTAATGAGATGACAGAATAAAATACAATGTGTGTATTCAAAATGACAATGCATGGGCGAAAAGAGAATATAAAGACAAGTGAATGGAAATGTCAGGAAGAGTCTACCCGTGTGTATAAAATGTCACATTTTATCTATGCAGTTCTGTGTGACATTTGCTACCAGTATTCTTTCCATCTCACGCCACCCTGTCTTTCTTCACCTGTTCCTCACTCCCCCCCCTCCTCCACTCTTCCGCCTTCTTCTCCACCATTCCTCACCCTCTTGGTATCCCTGCCTCTCCTCTCCAACTTCCTCTGTTGGTTCCCTTCCCCTCATCTACTTAGGGAGCAGGCTAAATCCATTGTTTGAAGTGGCCTCTTTCATTCAGTGAGAGGAGGAGAGGGGGAAGGGATGGAGAGGTGAGGGAGGTGGAGGTGGGGGTGTTCACTTGAGGATGGGAGAGAAGAAAGAGAGTCCAGCAGCGTCAGGCCTGTCAGTGTTTGTGGATCCCTTTTTCTTTGATTTTGGAGTCAGTGATGTCAGAGATCAGTTTTAACAAGGAAGTCAAATATTGAAGTGAAAATATTGACCAAACGGTACGTTGTTTCCTGGAGATTTCCTGTCGCTGTGGGATTCGAACTGAACACTGATGTCTTTTTATTGATTGGTTTCCTGTTGAAACCAAAATTAAATTGCATGTTTTTCGTTTTATTTTTTGCTACACCATATATACCTGCTCTGTGCATCCCTCAAAGGGGATGAATTCATATTTTACTTTTTTTTTTCCATCCACAAAGACTAAGATCTATCAAACTATTTCATTTTAAACTTATATATATATATATATATATATATATACTTATATGTACTCATGATGTAGATGCACTAGTCCCTTTATTATAGACACTCAATCATTTACTCTGTAGTGAGCAGAAAACGGAGACCCTAATCATTTTTCATCATCATTTACAAGTTTGAATCATACAAATCATACAATTGAATCATACGTAAAAGGAAACTCCCTGCATCACAGGATCATTTGCAGAAATAATATCACTAAATACATTTCACATCCAGACACTCAGATGAAATGGCAGAGGGTAAACGTAGCGGCAGTATAGTAAATAGGGAGTGGACTTTGAAAAACGACCCACGACAGCTTTCCTGATATTGTCTCCTCTTTTGTCATGAGCAACCGACTGAACGTTCAGCACGGAAAAATGCACCGCTAGCGTAAGTTAGCAGTCAGCTAGTCAGCTACAGCACATTAAACATCGTAAATAAAGGTGCAGTCAGCGAAGATGCTGGTGAAGCCCTTAAGGCCTTTACACAGCGGGGGCGTGACGAATAAAAGACACCAAAATGTCGAATATTTTGCATCAAAACTATTCATAACGGCAGCGATGCGAATTTGCGAAAGTTGCTATTGACCCAGCGCAGCTTTAGTCAGTCTGTCAGAGGTAAATTGTTACATAGCCTAAATTACTGTCAGCGTTTCTAATGAGTTTCCTTTTAGTAAAAGTGAACGTGAGTTCCCTCATGGTGAACAGTTACACGTGTCTATGTCTAGGGCTTTTATTTTGAAAGTGGAAAAAAGAAGAAGCGGATCTGGTATGGGCTGTCTTTGTGAAAGTTGAAGGGAGTGTGTGTTTTGAATTTATCCGTTCCGCACCACACGATTGGGGGCTGCCTTTATGCGCGGTGGAAAAAGCTCAGAAAAATCGGCGTTGTTCCATCAAAAGACAAGGTCGCTATTTTCTTGCTGCGTAAAATATTCACGACAAAAACGTGCGCAAAATAGGCCCCCAGTGTGTACAGGCCTTTACTCTTCATTACCACCGCTAAGAAAACACTGTTGAGAGCTACAGCGCAGGTTTGTCTACTACAAGCATTCAACCGTCAACCACTGACATGCCCCGCCTACTGCTAAAGTTCAAATAATTTCCCATTTTGATTATTTAAACTTTTATATGTAAAAATGTACTCTGAGTCAAGCTCATTTTACTTTTTGTTGTTACCCTGTCCTGAAAAAAAAAATGTAATTTATGAAAAGCGAGTTGTTCAAAACAGAAAAAGGCCGTTTAGCCAAAGCCGCTCGGCCCTCAAGACATGCAGGTTGTGAATCACTATTGGCTCATAGAATAAATGATGTGTCTGCCTGTCTGTCGGTCCGTCCGTCTGTCCTCTGACAGACTAGCATCTGAGCTGTCAGGCTCGCCCCGCCGCACAATGATAAGAAAGGATTTATTTCAATAGCGCTGACAAAGGGCTGTCAGCATAAAGGGAAATACGGATTCATGCAAATAAAGGTTCATGCTGTAAAAACTGGAAGGTCAGAGACAAGATCTGCTTCATGCATGAGTGCGTCGCTATATGGTACAAACTACCGGCAGCGTTTATTTTAAGTGCAGCACGCGGGAGTGAAGGGCCTCGGTGGCTAAACGGCGTGACTCCTTTAATCTAAAAAAGATCAATTACAAAAACAGCTTTTTATTGATTTATTTCATTGAATTATTTGTAATCTCTCAACTCGAGAAAAGGCAGATCAGCAAGATTATAATTGCATTTAACCTGAAAGAGTCCAGCATGATAGCAGCTACTTTTTTAGCATAACAAGGCGAGGGGGAACTATAATTAAAGATCTGCCGATTGACAATGCAGAGAAACATTTGAATGCTAATTACCCCCCGCATTGTAAATGCAACACACCTGTATTTACTCATCCGCACGCGTCTTTAGCGCGACGTTTGTTCAGAACAGCGCATGTTAATCTGTCTAGATGCGTGACACGTGCACGTGAGTCCATATACCGAAACACAGAGCAGAACAGCGCGTTCAGTTTCACATGTCTTAATTAGTAACTATTCACTTGCTCGCGTGTCAGACGGGGACGCACTGCGGAGGGAAAAGCTTGCGGAGCGGCACGCAGCATTGTTCACGTTTGACTGCATTTCTATCAGTCCTTTCAGTCTGCACCCAATGCAACCAGCAGATAATTATGTATTGCTGCGTGCAGATTCGTACGCCTATTTGGTGTGTGTGTGTGTGTGTGTGTGTGTGTGTGTGTGTGTGTGAGAGAGAATGACTATACTGCGGTTCACGATTCACACTTTTCCCTCGAAGGTCGACGTGGAGTTCTTTAGCGAGAGGCGAAGCGCTCCCTCGTCCACCTGCACACCGTGAGTAACTGTCGGCACGTCGGCCTTCTGTCGTCTCCTTGTTTTCTTGTGTCTCCGCGCACTTCATCGTGTTGTTTCTCTGGTTTATTTTTAATTGTTATGTTATTCATTTGATTTGCCTGAATGTTAGACCTTTTTTCGCACGTTCCTCCATGTGTGAAGTCCGTTACGAGTCTGCATGCGGGTGTGAAAGCGCACGTGCTCCGAGGTGATCATCTCCCGCCTCGTCACGTGCACGACTTCAATTGGTTTGTGTGATTGTGCGTTCTTTGTTTGATGCTTCCAGCAGTGCGCGTGTGTGTGCAGCGTACTTTTTCAAGCATGATGTGTGTTTGCTAAATTCGTGCGTCCTTGTGTTTCTCTGCATGCATGTGTGTGTGTGTGTGTTTATAATCCAAGGCCATTCAATAGCACCACATGGATCTATCCCATATCCTGGTCGCCATGGTTACCGGGGCCACTTATCACAGAGGGTCCTGGCAGATCAAACAGGTGTGCATCCTGACGATGTCTCTCCTCGACTGTTGCTAGGAACCTTTGTTGCACACAATACACAGGTGTTTGTGGCCGCCAGTGAAAAACCATTGTCTTAATGTCCCAGTCTGAACTGATGTGTGTGTGTGTGTGTACATGTTGTCCTCGTGGGAGACAGTGTGATTTAATTTCTTCTGAAAGAGGATGTTCTTTGTCAAAATAAGGGTGGGAAAAAAAGAGTTCATTTTGTGGGTCATCACTTGCTACTTTAGACCTGGAGCTGCGGTAGAGTTCATAATGGATTAGGGGTTAAAGTTTAACGTTTTCTCTTTAACATCAAAGGGGCACTTCAGCAATTTAGTACCGAAGTTCCATAATGTTGGGGGACTTGCATGAGACAGATTTAAAAAATAATTCAATGCATCAGAGGCCGAGGCATCCTAATTTTTAGTTCCAAATATGAGTGAAGCTTCAAAAAAGTCACATCCTTCAATTGCCAGAATGCAACTCAATAGCAGATTACATTAGACCTGCCCTACTTAGATACCTCATCTCTCCGTCATCGCTACCTCTATAGCCACTGAAGACATTCTGCAACTCAAAGCCCCTTCGAATATTCATTGCTAAATGTGCGAAGTTCAATTTCAGGGAGAAAACATCCTTAAAAGAGGTTAACCCTCAAAAACTCTGTTTAACTTCTTCATCAGTGCGAAACAATCACTGAGTGTGATTTGATCAGATTTGATTCTGGAAACAGCAGCATTGCAACCCCATAACTGTCACCACCGAGTCAGATTTAGCTAAATCTTGTTTGGTGCGTAGAAATGCACGACATCGTCTTTTCTTTTTTTCCAGCCGAGCTCCTTGGCTCCAAACTCGATCTAACTTTTGTGGTCCTGTAAGACGTCAGAAACTCATTGTAGGTTTTCAGAGCGTTGAACAGTTACTGTTATTTATTTACTTTAGGACTGAGACATGAGGTAAATGGTTGGCCACAACTTTAAATTTAAATTGTCAAAATTGAGACGCTGGAGATTCAGTCCAATGACTCAGGAAGTATAAAATCCAAATTTAGGAGTGACGTTCAAACTGTCTCCTGAACAGCAATAAGCTTTTGGTCCAGTGAAGGACGGAATCACCTACGAAGAGCTTCAGCCCCCCCCCCTCCCCCCCCCCAAGAAGATTTGGGTGTAGGGTCAGCGAAATTATGTAGTAAACAGGAAGAGTGAAGGGGGGGTGGAGAAAAGGGTGTGGAATGAAATTAAATGATCCTTGATACCCGGCCAGAGAGCTAGAAATCAAATTGCAAACCTGTGAGGGCTTTTATTTTATTTTTCTCGACTTGCACTCTCCACTCCACTCCTCCCTCCCGGCCTCCACACAAAAGCGCCTGCCCTCCTATTCACCCTCCTGTCCGTCTCTCCATCCTCCAGCTCCCGCTTTAAACCCGCGAGGCATCACACTGTCCTTAAAGTTACGCCCCCCCC
>NW_022280123.1:776262-786650 GCF_004355925.1 Anarrhichthys ocellatus
CCACACACACACACACACACATACTTCTCCTCCACTATATCTAAGGATAAACATGAGCTCTGTCCCAGAAAAATAAAATAAAAAGGGCCGTTACCTGTTAGACTTCCTCTCCACCTGCATTAACGTAGGAATAGAGCTACACCTGACATTTAAACACATCTCCCGGATTCCTCTCCCTTGGTTTGTTTCGCACATTCGCTCCCACTAATAATATCTACGGGATAATTAACGTTGACGGGAAGCGCTCGCTTTCGTCAGCTGTTCAGGCTTAAAGTATCCTCATCAATCCATATTGACAAGTGGGTTGCAGCCCGAGCTGCTTTCCACCTGCTACGTGTGAGTTTATTTTTTGTGCTATACAAAAAGCATTTTCTTCTGTCATTTCCCTCCTTTTCTTCCTTCCTTCCTTCCTTCCTTGTTCACTGCCTCACCTCGCCTCCCTTCCACCTTTTCCATATGTCGCTCATTTCAGCTTTAATCCCAACATAGCACCTTTCCTTTCTCCCTCCTCTACCTCGCACCTCCCTTACACCACTTCCCTCGCCTCTCCCCTCCTCAATAAGGAACCCCACACCCCCCTCCTCCTCCTCTTCTCCCCCGTCCATGCCTCCCCTCTGCTCTTTCCACCCCTCACTCCTTTCCTCCTAACCCAATAACCCTCGCCTCTCGAGGGCTGCTCCTCGCCTCTCCCCCCCCCCCCACGTCTCTCGCTGCCTCTCCCCCCCTGCGGCGAGCCCCTTGGCGAGGGCCGCCGTGTACAGGATGCTCCCCCCTGTGAGAGGTCAGTGGTCTGGCTGTTTTTTCTCCGTTCTCCCCCTCAGCGATTCTCCGACCATGACCAGAAGATCACAGAGTCTTTCATTCACTCTTCAACAGGCCGCCAAAGGGGTTGAATATTTATTTATATGTCCGATATTGTTTCACAGATGCATTTTTTTTTGCCCCCTGGTTATTGTAGACGGCTGCGCTCTGTGCTCTGCGTTTGATCCCTTCCGTCGCACAGGGGGAATTTATAGCCACCCTGACACGGGTCTGTAGCATCTCTCAAGCATGAATATAAGCATGAGCCCTTGTAATTACCGCTAAACAAGGCTACATGATGCCAGCACAGCAGTGGGGCTGTGAGTGCTATTATTTCTCACGATTAAGACATTGTTTCCACTGAATGTTTCACCGCCACAAAACAAAAAGCACGTCCCTCTCTTTGTGTCTCTGAAGAGAACAAACAGAATGCACGAGAGAGTTCCTGAGTATGACTCTTCGATTTATGACCGTATCAAATAGAGTCATTTGTGAAAGTGTATGCAGGAAACATGACTAATGCCCTTTAGATTTTCCAAACCTAGAGTGCAGAAGGCCTGTATGTGTTTCATGTCTGTGACAGTGGTGGAAAATAAAAAGGCATCAGTTTGAGATTTAGCATCTTGTGCATTTATCACATAGTTTGGCTAAAAGTCTCAAAACTTCACGCCCTTTTTTTTTTCCTCCTCAACTTCAATGTTTCTGTGGCGACTTCTTCTTGGCAAAGATATATAATAGCCAAGTATTCAACTAATGAAATAACCATTTTTACTATGTATTGCATTATGGAGCCACGACAGTAGTGTTTAAGCAGGTAATCAAATTAGCAAAAGAAAAAAATATGCGGTCTTAAAATGCAGCTTTAAAAAAGAAAAGTTGATTTTTGAATAAGGCCAGTGTGATGTCAGGTTTAAAAAAGGGAAAATGTGGCTTGAATATACTTGAGGAAAACATGTATTTCCCTTGTAGCTCATTCCATAGGGCAAACTAATTAGTAAATCAATTTGAATGCTGTTTTCAGCTGCAAGAGATGGTATCATTTATTATTTTCATCCCAGCTGGACCTGTAGCGACACACACACGCACACACACACAAAAATACTTAATTGCTGAACCTTTTAATTTAACATCAATTTGTTGAAATGTACTTTTGCGAAAATGAATCATAATAGAAATTATCTCCGGAATTGCAAATCATAATGTATGCTGGTGGCTGGAGGACAGAGAAATCTGTGCTGTCGCCAGGGCGAATAATGAAAATGTGTCATCTTGGATGAGGGAGGCAGACGCACACTGCTCTTCAGAGAATTCCATTTTCTAATTCTCTGACAGACGCAGAGGGGGAGCCGAACACATGTACCTCCCCCTCACACACACCAATTACCGCAATGAGCAAATGAAAGGTTGTGTCCCATCAGGGCCACCGTAGGGGGTAGAGAGAGAGAGAGATACACACACATACATTACCGACAATCATTCACCACTGTTGATAATCCCAGAGTTGTCTGTTCGGTTTTAAAGCTTGCATTCGCTCTCCTTGTTTTTATTTGTATTTTCTTTTATTCTTCTGTCTCGCCCTCGATTTCTTTCTTGTCTCCATTTCCCCATCATGCCATTTTGCCCACCACACAGATTTTCCCTCCTCCTCCTCAACTGCCATCATGCTCAGTGACATTTTCACTGACTCAGTATGAACAATAATAGCAGTCAAAGTATGTAGAAAGAGTCTGTCGGGTCAATCAGGATGAGTTGCAGCTTCACAACATCCCGACTGACTGACTTGACCAACCAGCAGGGTGCTTACAGTCAATACAGCTATTATATTTAGTTCCAATCGTCATCATTTTGCCATCAATCGTTCAGGAACAACATCCCACCCGAGAGCCTCTGCGGAGTCTGAGGGATACAGAAATGAAACCTAAAAGTTAGAATCTTCCGTGTCTAATTAACGACCGCTCCGCCTGTGAGTCTCCGGCTCAAAAAAAACGAACTGTGAGTCTGAGAGCAGCGACGCCCACCTGACCGCGTCTCTGCGTTCTAAGTTAACCGCGGGTTACTGCTAATGATCAGCCTACAGCGACCCTTGATGGGCCGCCATCTCTCTGTCTGCAGCCCTGCGTGGTATTTAGAGAGACCCTGGAGGTCGAGAGAGAAAATGAGAGAAAGACGAGGTAAAAAAAAAAAAAAATATATATATATATATATATATAGAGAGGAGGAGATAGAGGAGGAGGAGGAGGAGGAGTGGAGAAGACCACGGGTGGAGGTGGCGGCGGTGGGGGTGATTGTTAGACAAGTGACCCAGGTGATGAAATGACTGCCACGCTGTGCAGGAAGTAGCCACGTCCGGCTCTGCTCACTTCCGCTCAGTGGTCATTAACCCCCCCCCAATCCCCCCCAGAGCTCCCCGCAGCTCTAAATTCACTAGCACAAAATCAATCGATAGGCTGCAGGTGGAGCAAAACGTGGGAGGACCGGAACTGTGGATGAGGTGAGAGAAGGGGGGAGGCAGGGCTGTTAAAGGGGGGAGGAAAAGAGAGAAAATGGAGTGGAAGGAGAGGACAGAAAAAAAGGGAGGGGAAGGAAAGGAGTCAAGAGGGAAAGGAATGGAAAGGGAAGAAGAGGGAAGTGAAAGGACAGAAGAGAGGATGTACGCCTCACTGTTTCCATAAATTAGGGACTCCTCTCAAATCCACAGATTATTTTCCATATTGCTCTCTGTAACGTAACATTAAAAGAAGATTTAGCGCTGGTTTGTACAACAACGGCTGCAGATACATTTCCAGTGAGATGTTCCGTATACGTAGTTTTACTGCTGCAGCAACAATCTTGACGACCCCTTGTGTTCTCGCGGCCGGTCACGTTTTGCCCCCGTGGCATTTGAGTTGTTACGAGTCCCGGGAGCCCAGCGGTCACCCGTCAGATGCAACGTAGGGACCCAATGTACTGTTTTAATGCGAGAGTCCCTTCTGAGCGTCATCAAAGAAGAGCAGAGAGACAGCAAATCATGAGCCATCTGTCGGGCCCTTTTTAACCGCTCAGCTCAGGCGATGCATTGTAAGGCCCCGGAATGCAGTCGAATCTTTGCATCGTCGCTCAATAAGTCGCCAGATGTTCACAATGCGCGCCGCAAAGTGAAAGTGAACAGAAAGTTCTTCCCTTTTCTTTGCAATCACCAAGGCTCCTCATCACATTTCTCCATCGATAACAAAACAAAACGTTTCTTTCAAGGTGTTTCTATTTCAGTGCATTTCGTCCACGATAACGATTCATCAATTCACTTTTTTTTTTAAAAAACAAGAGCCGGTGGGGGCAGGAGAGCGTGCCGGCGGCGTTGACATACGTGACATACAGGATGTACGCGCAATAATGGGCTTTTCTCGAGACCTGTTGATTTGTCCCGCCCCCCCCCCCCCCCCCCCCCTGTTGTGTCATCTGCACACAGTACGACTTCATTTTTTAAATATATATATATTTTTTATAATAATGCTTGGCCCCCGTGCATCACCACCACATCAAGAGTCCTGTCCGTGTGAAGTGGCGGCGTGAATTAAGATGAACTTGAGACGCTCTCTTATTTCTTTTGCCAACATTAACATTGTGGTCTGTTTGAAATCATCATCATGGACCATTTGATTATCTTTCCGTGCATGTAAAGGGAAGTTATTCATGTCGGATATGATCAAAAATAAAAGGAGCCCCACCCCCACCATAATTACATTTCACTAACTGGCCTTGACAACCAAATTGAACATTAGTCTAATACAGAACATCACCAGAAGAGAAATGAAAGCCTGCCGTCCCTGAACACCGCTGTCTTCCCCCAGTTATTTCTGTCTTGGGCTCTGAGTGAAAGGACCTTCATCCCAAAGTGAAGAGCACAATTTATCCCGCTCTAATGACATAGAAGTATTCAGCAGGCTGCCCATAATTGTTGGACCAGGGCCGGGAGGATAATAGTCCAAAACTCTCGCCCTCCGCGCCTTTTCTCCTGCACAAAGTCTGAGTACGTGTGGAGACCTGAGTCCTCCAGAAAGACGGAGATAACCAGGGCCAGTAAGTTATGTGAACTGTGGGGAGCCCATTATTTCTTAATATGCTTTTTTAATGTGCGAATTAGAGGCAGAGCGGACGTGGAGCTAATTTCTAATGTGTCATTCTGTGTGCGTGCGTGTGGTTTAACCAGGGCGGCATGTCCTCATGTGGCGGTCTTCAATGTTCCTCGGCTAATACCTGTAACTCAGTGGCTCATACTGGACGTTAATGAGTACCGAGAAGGGCACACCTCTCCAGGCAGAGAGAGAGAGAGAGAGAGAAAGGAGAGCAGTGCAGTGCAGGTCTAATGAACTCATAGCCCGCCGTACGCTGTCACTCTCCTGCTCAGCGCTGTGACCTGGACAATGCAGCCACATTGTCGCCCCGGCATTGTGTGCGCTAACCCAGGCAGGCAGCACCCCCATAGAGAATCAATGGCGGCCGTAACTTAAACTTGGCGGCCGTGCGGGCCAGCGAAGGCAGCTGCCATTCTGAGCATTGTTGGCTGTGACAGCAGCCTCTGATGAGGGCATTGTAAAGACAGAAACTCGGCGGAACGGCAGAAAAGCTACAGACGCGGTGTGGTGCAATGTGGAGGCTGCACGAGCTCACCGCGAGATCAGGATGTCTAAATGTGCAGTGGCTAACAGAGCGGGTTTAGTTGGGGACGGGAGGGTCTGAAAAGTTTTTTTTTTTTTTTTTTTTTTTTGGGGGGGCTAAAGGAAGGGGAGATGGGGTTTCTGAGAGAGCAGGTGGTGGTCTTTTATTTATTCATTTTATTTTGCAGTGGTTAGCGCTGTCACCTCACAGCAACAAGGTTCAGGGTTGGATTCCCGGTTCTTGGGCGGGGCCTTTCCGTGTGGAGTTGGCATGTTCTTCCCGCTTTTGCGTGGGTTGGCTACGCATGCTCCGGTTTCCTCCCACCACCGAAACATGTCTTAAATATGAGTCCTTCAGTACATTCAGAGCTGCTGCTTGTGCCCAGGGTCAGTGTCGGTAATAACCAGTAACTTACTATTACCCAAAAATAGAAAGTGGGAGAAATATTCAACATTTTGTGATGTTTGCAGTAAAAATGTGGCCCTTTTTAGCGTCACTTCCTGCATCGATGGCTTCATTATTGTTGTTCCATAAAGATGTTGAGGTTCGGGCATACACGATTAAATCATTTTTTTCCAATTACGTGCTGTCAGCTCCTCGCCCCATGCCACTCATTTTTATACAGTCCCTTATTTGTCTCTTTATAGAAAACAGAATGACTTTATTACAACTCTATCATGTATTCATGGAAACAACCTGTGACATTCTCATAAAAGTAAATGTCAGGGATGCTGCACAGTGTCGTATATATTTTGATAACAAAAAGGAGCAACTTAATGAAAGCTTTTACATTTGGTTCGTCTAATACACCCCGTGTAGACAGCCATGTGAAAGAATGCCATTAGACAGCGTTTCATGCATGCTGATCCACCTGGCATCAAATTCTCAATACGAAGCAACAATAACCAACGAAGGGGGAGTCAAATCTCAAATACATGAGACAGCAAACCCCAAAAACACCAAAACCAACACTGCGTTATTCTTTCTCACAGTAGTTTCTGACTTTGCTCCTGCGCCTGTGGCACAAACCCCAAAGCCCGTTTGTTCTCAGAGTCTTTAAAAAACGACTATTTTCAGCCGTGGATTAACACATTCGGTGCTCTAGTGAGCATTTACAGCAGGATGTTGAATGTGGGATCGATATAAAAGAAACTGCAGTGCCCATGTTTATCATAATGAAGGAGCGTGTCACCCAGTGCAGCAGTGTGGCTCACTGATGTGTTTTTTTAATCGTTTTTGTAGACATGGAGCTCTACGGCACAGAGGAAGGAGACACAACAGGGTTTGGCCACACGGACAAAACTTGATAATTGGTTGTGGTGTTGCAGCGGGATTTGTTGGCTGTAAGATAAATACTGTCGCACCAGAGTGAGAGCCGCTTACAAGAAACCCCATAAACCCCCATAATGCAAAGAAGAGCTGCGCGCGCTCTTCGGCTGACGAATGATCTGCGGAAGTGCAGAGCAGAAACACCAAAGCCTCAGCTCGTTAGCACCTAGCATGTGAAAATCAATTAAAAGAAAGAACTCAAGGATTTACCACTTGTTTTTCTGGGGGTTGAGAAAACAGTGTTGTTCTTGGGGAAAGCTGTGACTTTATATTAATCACGTGCTTTTGTTTTGTTGTTTTGTTTGTTGTTTCTCATAATACACCTCCCACAATCCTTGACAGTATATTTCAACATGCAAACCAGTGAAATCCATTTACCCATGTCCTGTGATTTCAGACGTCAATCATCCATGTCATGGATAAAATAGGAATGAGTGCTTCTTTGAGATAAAGTTTTCATCCAGCGGTAGCAAAATACGATTTTTAAATTATACATTTTACAGCTCGACAGCCCCCCGGATCCAGCGTGTTAATGGGCTTTAGACTGAGATTTGATTGGGTCCTGTAGTGCTGCGACGCCATCGAGGACCTGAAAGGCTCCGCAGAGCAGAGCACCCAGAGAGCAGGGATATGAATAGAAAGGTATTGAAGCAGGTATTGAGGTCCCAAAGGGGTGTGTGTGTGTGTGTGTGTGTGTGTGTGTGTGTGTGTGTGTGTGTGTTCTTTTCAGGTCTTAAGAGCTCTTGTCCCCCGAGCAGTAAAACCCTCCACAACCCTGCCGGTCATTTCATCTACCTCCAAATGTCACAGACCTTTGTTGAGATCAGCAAGCTGTGTGTGTACTGTAGGCTACATGAGATTGACCTGACAGACAAGGTAAAAAAAGGATTACAAAAAAACACTCTAAATTGGTAACTTTATTGCTGTCTGTGGCGGCGGTGCCTCAGCTTTGCACCATCGCTGTAAAACCCTCAGCCCGGGGAAGATGGCCGCCATTAGACGAGAAGCCACTTCTTGTCCTGTAATTAAAAGAATTCAATGGAGGCTCGGAGCGGACAAAACCGATAATGGAGAAGTATTACAAACATCATAGAAAGTCCACATCCTCGATACGTTTCAGGCAAGCGAGTGATTTTTTTTTTTTTTTTTGTTGTTCCCTTTTTTTCTCCTCCAGGACAATAATGAGGTGGGAAAGCCACGCCGGTCGGTGTGTGGCGCCGGGCCGTTTACCCGCCATTAAAGATTAATAGAAATAGAAGAACGGCAGAGGGGTCAGCGAGGCTGAGGCCAGCGATATTAACAGGAAATAAGATGGAACAGAGGCGCTGTAGGTGGGCTACAGCTAAACAAGCCATTATCAGTCATTTACAGGATATTTGTCATTCACAACACAACCGGCACCCACAAATAAGTGTTGTGATGTTTGACTTGAATAACAGAACAACTGCTGAACATGAAAACAGTTACCCCGCCGCTTTATTCATACTCATTTGTACTTTGCTTTCCTTCCTTTGTCCTTTATGAAACTTCACCTTTTTTGCTTCTCATGGTGTCTTGTTTTCTTTTATTCCCACTTATCTTTTCTCTCCTGTCTTCTTATTTCCTTCCCCTTTTCCTGTCTTTCCCTCCCCCCTGCTTTCTCCCTTTTTCTCCTTTTGTCTCCTCTCCTGTTCTTTTAGTTCTTTTTCCTCCCTTTCCTTTACCCCTTCCTTCCTTCCTTTCCTGTTTCTTTTCCCCTTTTCTTTCCTTTCCTTCCTTACACTTTCATTTCAGCAACTTTTTGACCTTACCTTACCTTTTTTCGCTTGCCTCTCCTCTTCCTTATCCTACAGAGATCCAACTTTATTGGCAGTGCTTTAGAGAGCCAATATGAGGAGATTATGCGAGTGTCCTTTTACTCTTGTTATTAAAGCAGCCGCTCTGTCACAACTTTCTGCTCAGCTCTGTGTGTGTGTGTGTGTGTGTTAGATCTCTCTCCGTGCTCTAGCCTAGCTTATAGCAGAGCTGCGTCCACAGTGGAGAAGCCACAGTGAGACTTGTGTGATAGTGTTATTGGTGCGTTATTAACAGCTCCCAGGCTGTATGTTTCCTGTTTGCACCAACACATGCAAACCCAAAGTGCCTTAATGTCCCTCGATGTTTCCCATATTTACCATGTTTACCATGTTTATTATCATGTTTACCATGTTTATGTGATGAAACAATACGGTCATGAATCACAAAGTGACTCATAGACACATTTAGATTCTCTGCATGTGTTATAATGGGATTAACCTTAAGTGAGATTTGTAGCGTCCTCTCTTTACATATGTGATCCTTAAAGTATAATGAAGATATGTATTATTATTACATTGCATTTGTTCCTCAGACTGTTTCATATCGATTGACCGTTGACGATGGTGCGTCCACTGTTTGGCTTGTTGTTTATTACTGTCTGAATGATTCCACGAGGGATGGGTCGTGCAAATGACCAAACACGAAAATGAAATGTTCTTTTTTTCACATGCACTTTTGACTTGGAACAGTGCGACGCGCTGTGGAAGACTAGTGATTTTGTTGTTGTGCGTTCACGTTCTTGACAACAAGTCCCAGTCTACCTCAGCGAGTCACGCCCGCACCTCCGTCCGGCCCCTCTGTTGTATTCTGTTTGGACCTCCAGCGTCCGCATGGCTTCAATTATAATCAGCTCCCCCTGGATCTCCACTTGCTCCTGGAAGCTAAATATGCTCACGAACAGTCTCAACCCAAAAACATTTACAGGCTGTACAAGAATAAATGCCAGCCGAAGATGTTTAAAAAAAAAAAGGGGGTTGATATGATTACATTTTAATGATATTTGTTTTTTTAAATAGTGCAACCCACCTTTCCCTTTTAATCTTGACCCTTGACCCCTAAAGTACTTGTGCATGGCCCTGCAGGTGGAACCCTCAAATAAGCGTCTTTTGGACATCATGTTCTTGTAAAGGTAAGTACTGTAAAACATTTACTGTAGCTTCTGAATGCATCTATTTGTGTCTGTGTGTTTTTGTGTAAAGACAATATATGTGCAAAACTGCACTTTAGAAAAAATAAAAGCAAACGTTAAGCTGAACACGCTGTGCTGGTGTGGATACGACAGAACTGCGAGGCAACAACACGGCACATCTGTCCGACCCAATGGAGGGAAGGAAAAAAAAAAGGAATACAGTATCTGTCTTTGCTGTCATTTTTTTTTGCATTTGACTTGTAACTGTATACATTTTCAACTGCACCTGAAATAAACTGAGAGCCTGTGACCGGTTCATGTGAGCTGATTAATGTTCTGCGCTCTGCATATTCCACCCCATTGTACATGTCAGCCAGACTCCAACTGTGGCAATCAATTCAATCAGCAGCGCTTATGAACCCATTACAATCTAGCTGAGAGCAGGCGGGTGCTGCATCCTTCAGCTGGCCTCAGAGTAATTACTATTTAGTCAAGCCAAAAAGGATAGAGGGATGAAAGGATGGATGGATGGAAGGATGGGTGGGTGGGTAGACTAATAAAACACGTCCCTATTGACTCGCATGTGACCATGAATATGCATCACAGCGATTGGGCAATAAGAGTGGGTGTTGCGTTATTTACACCCCCCCCCCCCCCC
>NW_022280123.1:786750-792392 GCF_004355925.1 Anarrhichthys ocellatus
TTTCCCCCCCCCCCCCCCCCCCCCTCTGAGAACGCTGTAGCATGTTGCCACGGTGACTAACGTGTACCATAGCAACCACGCTGAACGTTCTGATTCTGGAAGGCCAGAGGTCTCGCAGCACCGCGGGGATGTTTACGGGCCTCGAGGGCGTAATATGTGATGTAGGAAACTCATCGGCCACAAACGCTGACAGAGGCGGCCCACCACTCTCGCCTCGAGCGTGATTATGGGCTCGGCTCTCTACAACGCCGGCAGTGGAATGTTCAAGTGAGCGTTTGAACCACTAACTTCTGGACGAACGGCGGGTATTTCTGTGTCACTCGACTGGGAGTTGTAGTTTCCGGTGTTTGGGGCCGTTTTTGAACCTCTCCACATCCAGTTTTGAGCCTTTTATTTCCCCACCGAGGTGCAATGTGTAAGATCTGTACATAATTCCGGTTTAAAACATTAAATAAATGAACTGACATCAACAGAAGGGAAAGAGGTCACAGTGTTGCCTTTATGTCAGACACTGCATATCTAGTGGAATGAGCATGCTAACCAGCTAGCCCCGGCCCGTCCTGTCTTGTAACTGCTTGTACTTTGAGAGGCCTCTGTGTACGGTTTGATTGGAGATGTAGACAAGTCTTTTCTGCCACTTTGGATTTAATCTCAAAGAAACTACAAAACGTACACAGACCATACAACATAAATTCTAAACAATACTTCTCACTTGATTTATTCCCTCACTAAACATTGTAAACATGAGTTTATGGTCTCAATCTCTGTTTTCAAGTCTTCTTCAATACAACACAATGCTCATTTAGTAAATTATGGTCCGTTTAGAGTAAAACAGACCTTAAAGCAGGGTATGCTTTGGGGCGGGGCTACACGGTGATTGACAGGTCGCTGTCGCTACCAGAGCGGTATACGCCGTCTCTACGTCACTCCTCCACAGTGCAAAAATGGTCAGGTCTGCTCGGTGGTTGCAATAACACAAGATGGCGGCGGTTGAAACGCCGAACTCAAGGCTTTAAAACTATACATTCCCCAAACCAATGGGTGACATCATTCTTGAGTATTGCACATTGCACCTTTAACTTAAAGGTTGGAAAAAATCTCATTCACACAGTCTGACGGTCTTTTCACGATCATATATTTCATGTATGAGCTTGTTCCAAGTCTTCATTCGATGCTATGTAGATGTTTTGCATCATCTTATACTAATTTCCACCAAATTCTGAACATCAAACCTGCAGCCAAATGTTGTTTGACATTGTGGCTGCAGGTCAGTGTGGTGGAAGCGATTGAAAGAACCTCAGCAAATTGCACTTGTTTACATGTTTCCACTCCATTCTATTTACAAGGGTTACAAGGACACGCAGCCCTGTACACCGACGGGCACATTCACCCACTCCTCTCCTTGTTAACCAGCCTGATCACAAACAGCCTAAGGTCCAGTGAAAAACACATTTAATTACTGAATTGATTTCTTGCAGATTGATGTCGATGAATGACACTTATTGTATCCATTTTACTGTGGAGCTCATTGATTTTACTTATAAAGAAAGGAGCTATGTGAATAGCATTGCCCATGTTGCATGTGAGGGGAGTACAGACAATACAGATAGCTTCTCTTTCTTTTCATCAAATACCACCATGAGTTATTTGATGATGACAAAATAATTGTTTTCTCTTTTAAAGCGAAGCTCGGTGTGGTATTGAAGCTCGGTTAAATATTTGAAGATCCCTCTAGCTTCAGAAGAGACAGACTGCTGGCATGTGTTATAATAAACATGGATTAAGTTGTCAAAGCGGGAACAGCACCTCCTTTTCAGGATGGGAAGCCAAGACAAATAAGCAACAGTTTATTTGGAGAGCAGCAGCAGTACAGCTGTGAGTAACAGCGATTTATTTCAGAGAAAATTGTTTTTAAAACTGAAATACTGCCCGACGGGGGTTGCCTTTTTTTTTTTTTCAATAAAGGCATTTTTAGCATTAAGAGTCAATAAAAATATTAGCCTTGGGGTTTAAGCTGTAGGGATATATTTAGATATAGTTATCGATTCAACTGCTTTCTGGTAAAAATCCACTTTTCCTCATACAATCATTACAATGGTGGTTAGGATAGAAAAAATAACATTTTGATATTGCTTTTTACTGAGCCTCCTGCTGTACCACAATTACATCACATACTTGACAGACAACCTACTTTAGCTGGAAATACACTCACATCCGATTGACCAACAAGTCCTCCAAACTAAGCGACAAATCCTCGCCCTACCCGCTGGAACGACACGATAATTCAGATCTGATGGCCATATTGGTAGGACAACAGTTACAAATCACTGTGAAAATATAATTATTTTATGACGTGACAACGGTCAAGGTTTGCTTAGACACAAAAACAACCTGGTTAGCTTTAGGGAAAGATCGTGTTTTGGGTTTTGGGTCTCAAAGGGGCTTTTATATGAGATTGGGAGCTTATCTATTGCCTCTCGACGGCTCTTAACATGCTGGCGGCTGAGCCGACAGCTAGCAGCTAACGGCAAAAGTGCTGACAGAGCTAACAGTGTTTACGTATAGGTGGGAACTGGAGGGTGAGTGCTACGCTTCAGCGACGTCATCAGCTGTATTGTAGGAGAGCAATTTGGACAACGGCCATGAGCTAGCCATCGGGGCACGCTCACAAGCACTAAAAGCACGTGCGTATGTAAACGAAGCAAGGAGAAGCTCGGATAAGAACATACACAGAGGTAAAGCGACTTCATTCTCTGCTCAGGTATCACTCCACTATATCTTTATATAGCAAATAGTTGTTTGCTGCTGTATTAATGCTCTGAATCCCATGTAGGGCACCTTTAAATTCTAAAGTCTTCTACAGCCTTTGTCACTTTCAACATAAATATATGTTGTTTTGGGGCACTTGCTGAAACAACTGATGCTGTCGGACAG
Source organism: Anarrhichthys ocellatus (assembly GCF_004355925.1). NCBI lineage: Eukaryota > Metazoa > Chordata > Actinopteri > Perciformes > Anarhichadidae > Anarrhichthys > Anarrhichthys ocellatus. The sequence goes on from NW_022280123.1 coordinate 789,685, forward strand.
TATTGATCGGCAGCATGTGGTGTCCCACAAGGCTCTGTTTTTGGTCCTTTTTTTTTTTAAATACACTGCCCCATTTCCATTAATGTACATGTCATACTCTTTTTTATATCCTTTTCTGAAATTGTTCTGTCCAGCTCAAGCTGAACAACCTGCATCTCAACCTTGGAATCCATCGACTTTCGGTCTTGCGGCGACTTAGCCTCTGGGGCTGAGGCCAATATTTTGGGGGTTCCGGTGAAGCCAGCTGCTATCCCGGCCATGACTTCCTGTTGCCTGCGCCGGTCATAGTTTACAGTCCGATTAGCCACTTGAAACACGAGAATGTGAGAGTTGTGAGTTGTTAGACGACGTCTACAAAAGCTAATAAAAAGCTAAATCGTTGTCAGGCGATAGCCTAGCATTTCAGCCAATGTGTTCTGCCTCTTTTGCTCTCCTCACGTTCAACCAAAGCTTGCTCGAATGTGATTGGTCAATACTGCTCGGACTAGAGCAGAACTTCTGATACCAAAATCTTGTCCTGTTAAATTCTGCATTCATATGCCAATATCTGTTATATCTGTAATATCTGTTAATAGATATTACCTACTGCTCTAATCTAATTATAATGAAACAAGTGGATACAGGTTGAACATTTTCACAGAGAGACTCATGGGAGTCATGACTGATAGGGTGGAAAAAAAACAAATGTATTTTGTGCAGTGAGGCGACAGTCTCTAGCTATCATCAGAAGTGTGATTAACTTTTATAGCTTGATTTTCCCAAACCTCACATTCTGCAGATTTACATCAGAGAGCTTCTGTATTTGTCTTCAACCTCAATGAAGGCAAGCTCAATGTTTCCCTGAAGAACTTTGTCAAAGTATGTTTTATAAGCTGCATATCTCAGCTTTCGGAAAAGTTCGTCACTAAATATTCTATTTGCTTCCAACCAAAGATTGATATCAAAACTGTTTTACTTACAGACTTATAGTTAACAGGGAATTCCTTACACCTTTAAATTATACATTCCACTACAACTCAATGTTGAACATTAATGTGCAATGATTCCTCTTGATCAAACATTTGGTTTGAAAGTTGCACGTATTGTGTATCATTATACACGTGGGATATGAGGCCCAGTTGGTGAAAATGTGTAAACTGAGAAAAAGCAGTGATAAGGAGAAACCTCAATATAGTACTGTATGTATAATCTTTATCTAAAAATGTGTAACATGAACAGAGTAAATGAAAAACAGTTCATTCTCATGCAAGGATGCCTCTCAGTGCAATGGTGGTTCTGTATTCCCCAACCTCCTTCTGCCCTCTGCTGTCCAATGACTATATAACAGAAACACACCACACACGCAATAATAGATGACCTCCAATGCATGATGCACACAACAAAAAACAAGCTGCTGTGAACACGGTGCCTTTGATGGAATCATAAAACAAGATGTCTGCTGTTTTGTTGCACTACAACAGGCAGACTCTTTGAACATACAGTAAACTGTTGTATTATACTCAAGCGTAACACATTAAGTCTTAATGTATGGGCCTACAATATGATTCAAAACCCCTTTAGTCTACATTTCCCTTGATGCATTTACTTTACTTTGGAAAATGTTCTATTATGCGTCATAAACATTGTGGTCAATTGATGGATATTAAATAACTAATATCAAGATTAACAATTAGCTTGACGATGATGAATGAAGACTGCAGGGTAACATGAGCTGATAGAGCCAGAGTTGTAACTTTCAGTGAAGTTCACTTGAAACAAGTGATTTTTTTCAGTTAAAAGTCATGCTTTTACATTTGAAGATTGTTTTCTTTTTAAGGTTGTATGTCCCGTTTGCAACAACCTTGTTTAATAAGGATCTCTACATTCATTAGCCTCAAGTCACCAATACAACTTTAAAAGTTGAATTCTGATTTTGTGGCAAACTGCCCAGTGTTTTCTGCTTGTATCTTATATAGTGAGTGCTGCAAGTTGCTTTTGAGCAGGTGATTGCACATCTGCAATAAGGCGCTGTAATGGGAGATGTATAAAATAATGGTTAGTTTATATTCTGCAATCTTTCTTGTTTGCACATCTGTCGACTTTATAGGAGGGAAAAACACACCAAAAAAAAAAAAAAACAGTAGCTCAATAATATGCTTATGGATGTATTTTAATAAAAATAATTCTGTCAAAATTAAACAGAATACAATATTTCTTTTTTTAAACATGTTTCCAGTACATAGTTTTTTTGTTTTTTTTTTCAATTATCATTTTTACTATTTTTTTATATCGTTTTAAAAGTCATGCTAAGTAGAGGGTAACTCATTTCACAATTTTTTTTTGTTTTGTTTTTTTTGCTGAAACTCAAAAGTCAAAATAAGAAATTAAAATCATGATAGAAGTCAATTGCGCACAGCTCGTCCGCAATGCCTAAATCCATTCCTCCGGCCTCTCCAGAAGAAGTCCATGTGGCTCCAAGAGGCCACCGAGGTCCATTTCCAAAACTGCTGACATCCCTCCTTTCCTTAAAACAATCACTGATCACATCAGTGGCTATCTATGCAGGGATAAGAGGAAGGGTGCGTGGTAACAGTGCTGAGACGCAGCCCAGGCTCAAACACAAAGGACAGCTGGGAGACATGTTCCCTACAGGTATGCAACAGAGGTTGTTCTTCCTCGTACGTGTGTGTGTGTGTGTGTGTGTGTGTGTGTGTGTGTGTGTGTGTGTG
>NW_022280123.1:837392-851853 GCF_004355925.1 Anarrhichthys ocellatus
ATATATAGATATATATATATAGATATAGATATATATATATATATATAGATATACACACATATATATACATACATATACATATATGGCCGTATACTGGCCGCCGCAGCATTCCACAAACGGCGGCCACCGGACAGATCTTGACTCGTCCAATATGCGCAGGTCAAACAGGCCCCAGCCGTGGTGTGGAAGCCCCAGAACCTGATTGGTCAGAGCAGAGCCGTGGTCTGATTGGTTAGGAGAGGCTTTATTCAGGCTCTAGGCTACTATAGGGCTACTACGCTTCCTCCCGTGTCCTCAGAGATCTCTGAAATGGATGTCATCCTATGTGTGCGGACGTGCGTTTTTCCAAATCCATTTCTAATCACATGACCATGTCACAGTCTGCATTACCATTTTGTTGGAAAATAGCTTACAGACAGTTGGTGCACAGCACACAATACATGTTTATGCGTCAGTAGACAAAGGCTTGGAGGAGTTTTTTTTTCTCTTTAAATCTTTTATAGTAGCACCTTTGTTCTCTGGATTCGGTCAGTGGACTCATTGGCAGCGGTCTGAGTCAAACTTTATTCACACATGTAAACAAAGTCACTTGAAAAAGGGCCCTAAGTATAGGAGGACTGATGTGCGTGCCATGTTATATTAAGAAAATAAACAAATCAAAGCTGGTCTGTCGCCACATTCTCACTACCAACTCGGTTTGTTCTGTAAAATACGTCAGTTTATTACATAACTAACGTACGCGACTTTAGTTAAGCATGTACGTTACGTAAGAAAAGTAAGTTCAAAAAAGTGAGCGTTGACTTGTTTTCAAAAGGGATAAGAACAGCGGTCACCTGGGTGAAAGTCTGCGTTTGTTGTAAAAGCGGACTTTCTGGCTCTTTATACTGAGTCAGTTGCTCCGACTGTCTAATAATGATGCGTTAACATTGAAGTTAGTTGAAATACAGGGTGTCTCGGTATCAGACGCCATGGGGCACTGACCAAGTTCGGTATTTGCCGAGTGGGTTGGCTCCGTCACTGTAATTCAATGTAATAAAGTGTATTCTATTCTATCTTTAGAATTTTTCAAATTAGAATTTGGTTTAGTCTTGTGTTATTTCATACTTGGTGGTTAGGTTTTGTGTTGAGCTGAATAAAAGCAACAACTACAGAACACTTTAATGAAAGGGGAGCTCCACTCATTTTACACATCAAAGTCAATTGACTTATCACGATGAGTACTGTTATATTAAAGTATAATGTAATCTGCGGCTCTGGAGAAGCTTCGACATAAAAACAACTCTGATGATGTCACAGTGATGTCATCTGGGTTATCTCAGTTTGGGTGTGGAGACAATAAATTTACACGAGTAAGACGAGGTTACACACTGGGGAATGGAGTTTGAAAAATATGGGAGTTTGCCAATGAATGTCCATTGTCTTGCATTAAGCGAAATGTAGGGTGATCGAACCAGTATTTTGGGGCTTAAAGGTACACTGTGGACTTTATGATCACTAGTGGCGCTATAGAGCAACATCTTTCCATGTGTGTCTGTTTTTCAGCTCAGGGGTTCTCAACCTTTTGGAACTTAAGGCCCACTACTGATTGTTAAAACATTCTGAGGACCAACTTCCCAAAAACAGGAGAAAGTATAAACTGAGCTGTAAATATGTGGTGTGCTTCTGTTGGCAGCAATGACCAAAGAATTGCAGCAGGATTGTATCCCACATTACTTTTAGGTTTCAATAACAGATCCATTTTGTGTCTCTGTTAGCTAGCTAACTAACTAACAAAACATGTTGTCTCTACTGTAGCTAAGTGGAGAGCAGGGCCGTCCTTCAATCAGAGGGTCGGTGGTTCGATCCCCGGCTCTGGCTCTGCTAGTCGCATGTCGATGTGTCCTTGAGCAAGACACTTAACCCCCAAAACAATTGCTCCCGTAGCTGTGCCTACGGTGTATGTGATAGAATCTGAATTGTAAGTCGCTTTGGATAAAAGCGTCTGCTAAATGACTGTAATGTAATGTACTCTAAATTACTCAAAAAGGTTTTTATAATATAATATAACCATTTGGCAGTACCTCTGTGGCTCACTAGATGGCGTTCTGAGGCTGACCAGTGGGCATACATGCACGTGAGCAGATGGGCATCCCGATACACATTTCTGTCGCCAATTACAAGCTAATCCGCCGATGGAGAGTCGGTGGCTGTAACGCAACAACAAATGTAGCAATGAAGCTAGCTAGCAAACATGAGTGTAAACAACGCACGGTTGGGAATATTACAAAAGTTGGCTTTGCAAATGTTATACAACGCCAAAAAAATGCATTCAATACTTTTGACGGACCTCAAGGATACACACAATGCATTTTGGTGAGTCACACAGAATATAAACATGACTTTGGTTTGTTTACAAGAAAGTTCCACACGGAACCTTTAAGCCATAATAGGGACTAAAGGTTAGAACGGCTGTGATGCTTTCAATAATGAACTAGCAGTTAATAATCCAATTGGTTTTATGGTTGTTCGTATGAGATCAAATGTGGAATTACTTAAACGCACTATGTAATTCATAATTTAAACAAATAAAGTACACTAACAGGTTATTTTTGACAGATTGTATTGTGATGACACCGTTAGATATGTGAGAAACACGTTCACACAAATATCCTGTATATAAAAATGCATATTATATTCATATATTTTGGTGTTTTAGGACCAAATTTTTTTTCTATGGAATATACAGTTTGAGCAATCTATGATTCCAAAGTGAGAAGCAGTGTTTGTCATAAGTCAGAGTACTCTGAGGTCAGACAGCAAGCCAGAGTCAACATCATGTCATTGATCCATATGACTGCTCGGTGACATGCTCGACATGTTCTTTCTGCAGCTGTCAGACGGAATCCACAAGCCACATCCAATTACTATAGCAAGGCCACACGGCCTAGTGTCCTCCCACTTTCATCCCCAAATCTCATAAATGTTGGCACTTCTCTGGCTACTTTCGCTTATCCGAAAAATCCGCTTCTTGTCACTTTCCTCATTCCTGTCATCCACATCTGTATGTTGCCTCCACACGAGGGGATATCGTCCGTCCACACCATCTCTCCCCACTAGTACTCCGGCACCAAACATGTCCACGGCCGGGATGAAAACAATGACTAATTGTTCTAACAATGAACCCTCTTTCAGTGTTTACATTGCTAAATAATACCTCCCTATTCAGTGATGTAAAGGCTTAAGTAAACCAACCACCGTACAGCACCGTCAATGCTTGATTGTAATCTTAGCCAATGGGGTTGAAGGGCTGGAAAGGTGGGCCAATAAGTAATTAGGAAAGTTCAGGGTCATGTTTTGGCCAACTCCTCCAGAGTCCTGTCCTGTGTGTAACCAAATTCGAAAAAAAAGAAGAAAAGAAAGCTGCATGACATGTCTTTTTTTCTCCCCGGCTTGCCAACGCAATGGTTCCGATCCGACCGCTAAGTGTTTGAAATGCTGGCTCCAGGTCAGCGAGCCAAAGTTATCGCTGGACATTGGCGTGATTAAGTACTCGCCATATGTTCCGTTGGGAATACTTATATACTTACTCGGTCTTGTTGTCCCACCATCCTTTCATCAATTAATATTGACATCTACCCTTCTTGCCCACTGTAACATCCTTAAATTAATGTCAGCATTGATCTATCTGACAAATGCCTATCTAGCTTTCCATCTATCCCCCACGCTGGTCATGTTATGGTGACATCATGCACATGTTACTCACCAGGCAGTCTGTTCATGTTGACTCCCTGGGCAGACAGGCCGATGCCCATGTACCTGCACACAAGAAGAGAAGGAAAAATTCAAACTTTAGTAGATTTTACACAGCATGCACCAACATTTAAACATATCCGTGACCACCCCAGGGTATCAACGCTTAGGTTGGGTTAACTGTGAAATATATTCAGATCAGCATCAGGCAGACGTAACTTTGAACACACCGTCTCTGATCTCCTTTCTTATTCCCCAACATGTGAACTAGTTATGGCAGAGTGAGCTCCCTCAAAAGGGAGAATCGTCACATCAAAAGTGACAGCGAGCGATGAAAAGCTTAAGGGCCAGCGGTGACGTCATAAGTCCGTCACACGAGGATAAGCGTCTGGGCTGCATCCTTTCCGTGTAAGAAAGCTTACGCACAGCGTAAGAAAAAAAACAACCTTTTTGCCCAATTGAACGAGTCATCAATATTGTCAGTTGAATGTGTCTGGCACAGTCTCGGCTCGCTTTGGCACATGCCGATGTCATCGCTCAAATCCCAGCAATGACTTATTTCTTGTCCGAGCCGAATGGACGGCCCTATTCACAAGTTTCCTGCTTATTCCTCAGTGACATCTAGGATGTAAGAGGAGGAAGAGACACGCAGTGACACATTAGTCAACTGGAAGATGTTTTTAAGGAAGTTGTCGAATAAATTGAAGTGAGGGTGAGACAAGAACTGTGACGCAGAGTGACAGGAATAAGTCAGTATCGCGCCAGAGAACTGTTTGTCTTGGGGCGATTTCATAATTTGGTCTGGCGTTATAAAACAAGACAAAGTGTTCTCTGCTATGCCATCAGCTCTGAGAGGCTGTACTTTGAGCTAAAAGCTAACATCAGTTGAACATTTTCTATGTTGGCCTTAAATTAAAAGTTAAGGGATCACCACAGATATTACAATTCACCCTGAGGGGGGAAATAAATGTCTGCACCACATTTCACTGGAATCCATCCAACAGTTGTTGAGGCATTTCACTGAATAATTGATATTTCTTATGGTGGCGCTTGAGAAAAGTCTTGGAATCACTTAAGAAGGGTTTATCTTCTGCGGACAATGAACATTTTTACAAAATTGTGTGGTTGTTGAGATATTTCACTCGATTAGTAAAAACTTTGAGCTGCTGTTGGTGCTAGACAAAAGGTCAGGATAAGACCAACGTCAGTAGGCCTCATCCTCTGGAGACCATGAATTTCTGCACAAAATTGCATGGCAATGCAGGTCAACTAATATCAGCTGGGTCCTAAAGACGCTAGCATGGCAAAACATGATAAGGATTACCCGGGTGATGAAATCATTAAGTCATCACTAAAGCGATTGAAGCACCGAGAGATATTCTAAAAGGATAGAAACATCAGATCACCTAGACTTTGCTTTGTATCAGATTACAATCATAGTTTCGGTCAAACTAAATAAATCTGACTGAGCCTTTGACCAATTCTTCAAATGCAAGTGTCCAATCACTCCAGACAGTCACACCGGTGCTGTCTGGTGTTTTAACTCAAGTCGCTAAGATGCTTTGGAAGGCTTTCCATTTACAGCTGAGGTAGCAGTTACACATACAGACACTCCCACAACACAGTTGTCTTTTATACCACTGGTTTGTTCTATTCGCACTGAGGTGCTCAACTAGAACTGAGGAGTGTTAACAGTATATTATGCAACCTGAGACTATTGCTGGGGAGGATGGAGGAGAGTTTTGGTTCCCAGGAGAAGGAGTACAAGTCAAAAAGTGAGTTTTTAAAGCCAGGAATGAGCACCTGGCAAAGTAATTGCAGAGTCACTCGTACAGATCAACAACCACAACAAGGCCAGCAAATGCTTAAGCTAAGGGGCAGTAATGTCGCTTTCTGTACAATTTAATTCAGTTAATTCAAGAGCAGGGCATGATGTCAGCTATTCTGGCTGCTATCTTGGAGCAAACAATGCCTGGATTGGTTTAATCAAGGGGTAAACATTGGGTTAGCACAGAGTGTACTCGGGTCAACATACGAGTACAAGCAATAGCGTGATCAATCTGTGAAACCAGATGTGAACAAGATAGTTTTTGAGGGGGGGGTTTGCACTAGTGCCTGCAGAATACTACTAAGATTTATTTTTCTAATAATAGTTTAAAAAAATGTATCATCAAGAACCACTAAAACACGATTAAAATTCGACATTGCTTCTCTGCTGTTTTTTGATGTACATTTATAATTCATGTTTCTAGAAATAACTGGGCCAAATGTCGCATTTGAATAATTCTGGTGCGTCTACACAGAACCTCGACAGTCAGGTTATGGCCCTCAGATCTGATGGGCCAGGGCACCACTTTTGGGTTGTAACGTCCCTATTTTTCACCGACACAGCAGATGAGTTTCAATGTCCGCCACTGTTAGTGCAACTCTCTTTCTGTCGTGGCACTAAACTGTTTGGAGAACAGGACAGCTGATGCAGATATTGGCAACGAGGCTGAAGCTGCTCTGATAGTGGTTGTGAGTGAGTGTTTGGCAATGGACTTGGAACAGTCATATCAAGATTGCTGTTTTTTAATGCAGAGTCAAGGTGAGGGAAAGGCTGCTGGAGCAAGTTCACAAATTCACGAGTCATCACGGTGACCCCGGGATGACTGACCTTACCAAAACAACCACAGGAAACAAAGTAAGTACACTCTGATAAAGTGATGTTTGACACATTAGGGAGGAAAATAAAACCACAGAACTCCAGACAGACAGTATCCACCGGCTTTCTTCTCGAGGGAACAAGTGTGATGCTAACTTCCGGGTTGGCCTACAAAAATACGTCACCCTTGCACCACTCTATCAACCTTAAACAGTCTATCGTGCTTGAACAGAGTCGTATCTGCTTACCCGTCTCGACCTTTGCTGACAATCTTGACCTCAAAGTAGTAGATCCCGCAGGCGGCAGGGATCGGGTGTGTGGCTCGCACCGAGGCTGCGTCCTTGTGGTTCTTACCGTGGCCTGCAAGAGGAGAATTACAAGGTGTACGTGAACCACATGGCAACATCATTTCATGTAAGAAGTCAACTCTTCTAGGAAATGTATTGTCAAGGTTTAGGGTGGCATCGAGTTTCTTCATCTGGAAAGAATAAAACCAAACCGTTGACAAAGTGGCATTAACCTGCCATTAACAGTTTTCCTTCACTCGCAAAATGGCGCTTTAGAATAACGTTGGAAATGTGACTGCTGATTCTGTAGCAGACAAGACCGTTTCCCCAAACATGTTCGGTTGTTGGCTGAGTTTAATTCCAAAGCCAGTGGAGGGAAAGCCGACTGCTCGTGGAAAAAAAATAAATAAATCTTTGTTTTCTCATGGTATGATATAATCTTGTAGCAACTGTTTTTGAGCATCTTTAAAATTGTTGTGTCTCGCAAATCTAACTGCAGCTTCAAACTCTTCCTCACATGTAGCAGTGGAACATTTAGAAAATAATGGAATTTCTGCTTCTTTTTAAAAAGAAAATAGACTATATCCCTATTCGCTATGTGGACATTTTATGCATGTTTTTTTACATTTCAAAACTCTTGTGTGCCGTGAACTTAACGTGACTATAAACACATGATATGACACAAATCTGATAATGCCTTTGGTTTTCCACTGATTTGCTCGTCTGAGCTTATCTCATCTGATGTTCTAGAGTTGGTAAATGTGATCTATCAAGAGCTTTTATTTTTCCATCCCTGAGCCTTTGTTTCACGAACAAGCTCCTCTTTGTCATACTTCGTTTTCTCCGACGTCATATCAATCCACAGATCAGACACAGTCTCATCTAACACTTTGACTTGATGCACCGGGACCTGCAATAACTTCTAGTGATGAGTCATAAGCTCACAGAGGACTCTTAGTACCCCCATACTTTTCCTAAGGTGACTTTTCTACAATTGCATTATAAGCGACATGGATTTTTGTGCATGCGTACAGATAATAGACTTTACATACAGTGGTAAATGTACTGTCTCTGGACCAATTAGATTCAATTAGATTCAAGCACAAACAGTCAATACTATCTGTCATCCTATATTCAGATGGCTGCTTATGCAATCCCTCGGGTCATATGAGAGAGAGACAGAGAGAGAGAGAGAGAGGGAGAGAGACAGAGACAGAGAGAGAGAGAGAGGGGGGGGGAGAGAGAGAGAGACTACCGTGTTCAGCAGCATGTTGTGTAACTGCCATCTAGGCTCTAGAGTAAACATGTGCATCTCTTTCTGTTACATGCAAATCACACCAGTGACTGACTCCGCCTCTTCTGATAAAGTCATTGTAAGCTCCGTGTGTGTGTGTGTGTGTGTGTGTGTGTGTGTGTGTGTGTGTGTGTGCGCGTGCGCGCATGTATGAAATGTAGATAGGCTGTAACCTTAAACGAAGCAGCAGCTGGCTGTCAGCAGACACCTTGAGGCTGTTGCCGTGTGTGTGTGTGTGTGTGTGTGTGTGTGTGTCGGCTGGGAACATACAGGACATAACGTTATGATCAAATGTACTAGTTGACTGAAACCAAGCTTAGTGTTGTGTTCTATATTTAACTATGACATACTTCACTTTTTTTGGGGAATTTGATGTAACATTTACACTCATCACACCGAGTACAGTGCTTACAGGAGATCGATTTAATGCAACCGTTCCCCAAAACCGTCATCATATTTAATTAAAGTGCATTAGAATTTGCAGAACGTTAGCAATACACACAATATAAACATATGCTTGACACGTGTGTGTGCGTGTGCGCGCGCGCGCGAGCGAGATTGTCTGGTCCGATGGTCACAGCAACATTCGTGGCGTTTATTTTTAACTGCTCCTTGTGAAAATGAGTCGCCAGTAGGCCAGCAGGTCTCCCTACTGCTGCATAGATGGGTAGGGGACATGCTACTTTCAACAACAGCTACCCTTAAATGACAGAAACTCTGTTCGGGTGTTTTAGAGACGTGAACCTCCAACTACAACAAAACTAGCTACTGCTACACCAGTACTCCAAATTGCAACCTTTCCATGAAAATGCGAACTACTTAACTGAAATAAACTGTCCTCTTGAGAAAGCAGGCTCTCAGCTGTTATGTGACATTGAACCGCTCTACTAGAGGTCAAGGATCGAAAGGTTAATGTCCCGCTCTCACCCCCGCAGCACAGTGAGGCCGTAATTGCTTACTAGGACACCAGTAATCACATCCCGGGTTCTGGGCTTGATCACAAGCAGGGGGGAAAGTGCAAAATCTATCGGTTCAATAACATCAAGTGCAACAAAGGCCACAGCGCCACATTGTCCTCTTCCTCTTCCCGCCAGCAGCAGCAGAAGAGTAAAAAGCACTAATACTCAGGTCTGGCCGTGCAGTGCAGGGTAACATATTGCCCGTTTGTGTACACGGGTATGGTCAGCACTTACAGTGCAAGATATTAAGAATTGTTTGGCCCGAAACACAGTAGGTATGCCACACAAAAAATACCAACAACAACTGACAAATACACCGAAATACACTGCTCGTAACATGCTGGTGCAAACGGTTGAGTCTGTACAGCTCTCACCGAAACCCACTTCCACCGTACAATAGAAAATCGAGGGTAGCCAATCTGAACACGCAAGCTAACGGTATGCCATCTATCCAGTCTGACTGTAATTGGTGGTTGGTATAGATGGCTAATAATATTCTGTTGCAAAGAGAGATTATTATTACAGAAAGGCATTACGGCCAAAACTATGAAAATAAGTTTTAAACCATTTGAAGACCCTACACACTGTTTTCACCTATGATCCCTGATTAGACCTCTCATGACTACATGGGCGTGGTACAAACTATTTTATCATACTATTTTATTCATACAACTTAAAGGCAGGGTTGGTAATCTTTCTTCACATTTTTTTTTGATATTTTGTTGAAATTCTCAATCATCCTGACATCAATCAATCAATCAATCAATCATAACAAATAAAAATAAAAAAGATCTGGTATCTGTGGCTGTCGCAGGACTGTAACGGCCCGTCCAATCGTTTTATTCAGGCTGCCTGCCCGTCTACCTGCACGTATTCTGCCTGTCTACACTCATTACCGGAGTCTGGCTCAAGCTGCTAGATTAACAGCTGCGAGTGCTGACAATAGTCATGTTCGTTGTTTACGTTCATCACGATAATTTTGGAGGAGTGTCTTTGGAAGGAGGCCTGAAGGGACGGGCTTGTCAGTGTTGCCGTCTTGGCGACTTTCTTGCTAGATTAGCAACTTTTGGAGCTCGAGCTGCTACTTTTATTGAAGAAGGATTGGCACATTTAACCTTGGATACTTTTTGAAATCTAGCGTAATCTTGCTAGTTTCTCAAGATTACCAACCCTGCCTTTAATAAATAATGAAAATTAACTGTATAAAGCACTTTCACCCACAGTGCTTAGCACACACCTATGGGGGTAGAACTCAAGGTGGTGGCTTCCTGACTGGGAGCAATCGGGGTTCAGGGTCTTGTTCAAGGACACAGCGATACATGGGCAGGCAGAGCCGGGGATTGAACCATCCACTATGAGAAGATAATAAAACCCGCTCCTGAACCACAAATGCCCTCCGTAATAGTAGTATGTGGACTTTAGATACCTCATCGGATCCCCATCAAAGATCTGCCAAACTTAAACCTGAGTACAAGATTGGACTCAGCCAGGATCGCTGTGTGAATGTGTGGGGCCCTTTCAAAACTGAAATGTACCTCGTCTATTGTAAAAAAAAAAAAAAACGCTTCATTCAAACTCAATAGAAACCAAATAAAACTCATCACGACTGTCTTGTCTTGGCACTGTTAATACGATCCCCAACTCTGGTTTGGTCAAAATAAAGTCTTAATACAAACCCTTAATTCACCATGTTAGATGCAAAAAGAAACAGCCTTTATGCCCTCCTCAAACCTACCAGACTCCATTAATAAAAACATAGCAATTATAACTCGCTGAAGTAAAGCAAACTTCATTCATACTCAACAGAAACCAAATATGACTCATCAAACCCGTTTTGGTTAGCCTAGCCGTTTTACTTAAAACAATCACTAACTGTGGTTTGGTTTGGAAAGGAAAGGCATTTAATATTGGGTGTTTTAGGAGCGCGGAGGATACACACATGCATCCTTGGAATTCTCTTAACGAGGACTCGGCGCTCGGTAGAAGTCAATTGGAACAGTTTTTCGGTGGCATTCGGTGAGCTAGCGTTCTTGAAATTCAGCCGTTGAAGGCTCTTTCCTTGACTTTGGGAAACACCCATAGTTTAAAAAAAAGTTACCGTAGCTAAATACAGCGGTCCCAACCCTGTTTCATCATTCTTTCACTCCACCTACAGTACCCACTTCATAAAAATGCAATGCAGCCACAAAGAAACCTAGAAAAAAAACTGCCATTAGCCATAATTTTAATGAGCACACGGCAACGATTTCTAACTTCTAGCAGTGCTCGAATATTGCTTTTTGTTTCTGCAGTACCGTTTCTCTTTGACTCTCTGTGTGAAAGTAGGACTTGAACAAGTCCAAGGTGTCCTGAAGGGACAGCTCTGGGATTATGGGCCACTGGGGCTGCTCCTATGAGCAATTAGGTCCTTGTATAACTGGACCAGAAGCTTTGTCCTCACTCTTGGCACCTTGTCAAGCGCTTTCTCAGTAGATGACTCTATTGTGCTTGGTCATTCTGTTTGTGATTTTTATTTATTTTTTTGTTCACAAGGACAGATTTTTAAGGCATAGCCAAGGATTGGCGGATGTCCAACCCTCTTTGTTGACCTAAAGATTTCATGTCAGATTTTTTTCCAATAGATGGAGTTGTCAGTTGCTGTAGCTTTGTCAGGCTGTGACCTACATCACTTGGGGAGGTTTTGCATCAGAGTGGTTCGGATGAGGGTCAGCGTCTCATGGTTCGTGTCGTAAGAAGGGGAATTATCCCCGACAGATTTGGAGTGAAGTGCTGCCACAAGTGCAGGAGCTTAAGCTGCATTCATTGATTTTTGTGGGACCCTTGGGGGCAGCGCAACACATTGTAATCCAAACATGTGCATATCATTGACCTTAAGAAGTTGTTCGCAAACAATTTATTATTTACACATGCAGCAGAGCAACTTTACCAATAATGTTAGGTTGTGTCCATCTTTAGATCTGTTTTGGAGTGACTCCTCATGGAAATCTGGCTCTTTAGCTGCTAAATGCTCCCATCCAGTTTACCAGCTAGTTGCTAGTCAGCCATTTGGTTCTGGGCAGGTAGGAAACAGTGGGTCTAAAAGAAGCTATTCATTATCTGTAACCTCTTATCCTATCCAGGGGGGGGGGGGCTGGAGTCGATCCCAGCTGATATTGGGCGAAGGCGGACCGGTTGCCAGGCGATCACCGGGCAATTTAGAGACTTCAATTAAACTAAGCTGCATGTCTTTGGCCTCTGGGAGGAGAACCTGGAGAAAAAACACACTGACACAGGGAGGACATGCAAACTCCACACTGAGGGGCCTGGCAGCCCGGGATCGAGCCCCTCTAGCTGTGAGGAGACAGCGCTAACCACCACATACATTACAGTCAAATGATTGTCAATATAAAAAATACTGATTAAAGCAGCTTTAAGTACTTCACTTATTGCATTGCAAAGCCTTTGATCGACAGTTATATCAACACCTGGCCAACAGCGTGTGGTTGCTGCTGCGTCTACCATCCAGCGACAATGTTGTGCATGTTGAATAGGCAACAGAAGGGCGCAACACCTCTGCTCCTACTAAAGACTTGTACTATACTAAAGGTTGCTACCATCGGTCCAAACTCTTAAAATCATCATACAGCTTATTAGGATTAGCATGACATCGCCGGAACAATTCGCAAATGCAAAATAGTTTCCTCTCAGTTCCCTTTCCATTTCCCAGGGGGCGTTATCGGTGGCAAAGAACAAAATGCCTCTGGACGCAATTGGATAGAGCTTCAACCAATCAGAGCAACGCAACATGTGACGTAGCGCTGAGCTACCAGGGACCAGTGAAGATGACCAATCATAACATAGCAGTACCAGCCAATCAAAGTATATTTGGGCGGGACATGAGGCAAAACAGGTGGGGGAAAAGGTAGAGATCAGCTGGTATATCATGAGTTGGTGTATGAAACTTTTGCTAAATCCTGTTGGAAGTTCAGTAAACACTAAGCTTGAGAAGTGTGGGTGATTTTTCTTCTTTTAGCAAAAACATACCATGCAGTTCAATGAAACTGACGCCATTGCGGCTTCAACAGAAAAGTTTCACATCAGCAGCCATCTTGGTTGTTTTTTAAAATTGCCTTAACAGCGCTCCTCTGCACAGCCATCGTCTCAAACACGCCCTGTGTCCGATAAACGGTTGGGATTGGCCAGGCTGCTGGAAATCTGTCCAAACTAATTTGTCTGGTTCCCAGATATTAGAATGTGTTTTCAGCTTGAAATAGATTTAATGATTAGCAACATGACATGATGAGCAAGGTTAGCTAATATCACAAACTAGAAACTGGTTCAGGCCAGGTCATCAAACTTAAGTTGCTCCAAGCCCATTTCTGTTGCTTGATATGTTCCCTGCTGGTGATGTTTAATTCAGGCAATTCTAACTAATAATATTTGCTCCCACATCTCTACATCATAATAAAGCAGAGAAATGGCCAGAGAGCTACAGTTTATGTCAATAAAAAAAAAAAAAAAAAAAAAAATGATGTGCACTCATTGGTGTTTTCATAGCCACTAAGTCAACATGTTTGCAGTGTTTATTTATGTACCTATCTATTGAGACTGGATAAATGAATCTGTCTGTGCACAAGCAGGACTGCGTAGACACGGTGTGGCCTTGAACAGAGAAAATTGGCACACTGGTCAAAATAGCATTCAAACCACAAGGGTGAGGGAACAGAGCAGGAGCTAAAACTACCAGGAGAGGAATCATCCTGCACACTCCAGAATAGACCTATTTATACATCATCCCTGAACAATTGTGCTGTGTCACATAATCTGGGCATTTCTCATAGACATAAAGACTCAATGACCTACATAAACAACCCTAACATGACATGACACGTCTTATCTGCAGACATACATGGGCCCCATTCATCATTCTGTGCCAATGCCACAGCTGTGACAACTGCATGGGTAATTCGAGACAGAATGCTAGGATCGCAATAGTATTGATTATAATGGGAGGCACAAGAAAAACTATGTCTCTTTTTGTCACATTTTCAAAACGAATCAATAAAAGCAGCGTCCGAAATCTACTCCACTGATAAAACCGAATGTGGGCTTATATTAAATTTGGCCACTGTCTATATCAACAGCGGGGATCTGATCCATTATGCATCAAATAATCTGTGGGTTTTATCTGACAAAGTCTTGATTTTAACAAACACCAAAAAAAAAAAAAAGAAGCCGTCCCTGCTTTTCACAAACAGCAGGGCCGTCACTACATCTGTGCCAAATAAGCTTTCCAAAATGAGTTACACAGCCTGCCTGCATCCTCTGCATGTTCCACTGATGTAAACAGCCAACAGGGCCCACAGTGGCCTCGCGATGCCTCCGTGGGGATTTTTCCTAGCCTTAAATGCAGGGCTAGCTAGTGGAGGGGGGGCTGCCCTGACGTGTCGCCTGACGAAAAATAACAGAGCAGGCAAACGACTGTGAACAGGACTTCACATAGAGTCACATTGTTTTGATTTAGGAGCTGGAGCTGGAGATATATATATATATATATATATAGATATAG
>NW_022280123.1:851953-856053 GCF_004355925.1 Anarrhichthys ocellatus
ATATATATATATATAGATATATATATATATATAGATATATATAGATAGATATATAGATATAGAGGTTTTTTTTATTAATCCAGTTGATAGGCCAGGCAGGCCATACTGACGGTTTTTAGACATCCGAATAAACGGTTGATCGAACCGTCTGACAAGTAATGTTAAAGTTGCTGTTGTTGTGGAAATGCCAGATATCTGCCGATACCAGATGTATTACCAAATCGGTACATTGGGCCTAATGCGCAGAGGCCTCCTCCCTCTCAGCAGCTGTTGAAAGCGAGCTGGCTGCCTGCTGGAGGTTGGACGTGAGACTGTTGTTGAGCTCAGGGCACATACAGTCCTGAATGGAGTTGGACCGGTTGCTTCCAGGCGGAAAAAAAAAAAGATTTACGAATTCTGGAAAAGACTTCTAGAACACCGTCACTGAAATCACGCGAGAAACACAACAATGCCATTTTTTATTCTATTTTTTTTTGTTGCTTGCTGCTGTCAAAAACTAAACAATTGCAGCATTGCTCACAGAGTTAGCTACATTGTAATGTGTTAACAACAAGTTTGGCTTGTGTCCATCTTGTAGCCAGCGTACCCTTCTGTTTTAGACAAATACAACATCAGGCACAAGGAACAGCTAGGTTAGCTAACACTAGCTGGTTAGCCACAGGGCTAACTACTGTATTCAGAGGCTCGCTGTTAGCTACCTCCTGTTTGTTAAATACCATTAGTTCGCTAAGCTCGGTGCGTCGTTACTGCTTCCAATGGCCCTTTACAGTACGAACTGTGGGGAACGTCAGATACACAGTTTACTGCGGACAAATAACGTCACAAACGGCAAATAAACAAAAGGAGAGTCGTGTTGTTGAAGGTGAATTTGAGCGTGGTAATAAGACAAACTGTCAGGGTTAGCGAGTTCACTGTCACCCGTTTGGGCATTCCTCTGCTCATCTGTTAAACAAAGCAAGGTTACAGGAGAGGCAGCTCAGACTAGATTTACCAGGAGTGCGCGCACGCACACACACAATCAACATAATCGCATACTGTGAGTGAGTGTGAGACCCCCCTCCGCAACAGCAGTGACAGATTTGAGCTGAGACCCTCTTAACTGTTGTGACCACTAGCTCAGACTAGCTCGCTAACCTTTGTAATGGACCCGCAGGTTGTTCTGTGACAGCCCAATGTAGCTGTACTTATCCTTGGGGCTCCAGGATCGGGGTAAAGGGGTCTCTTCCTCGTTCACAGCCGGGTAGAGCCGCTTCAGCCGCTCGTTCAGCTCGTGTTCCTGGTAATTAAAAGCAGGATCTCCCAACGGCAGGCTTCCCGCTCCGAGCTCTGCCATGTTGGCCCCTGTTTTGTTATCTTATTGTTCGTTTCTTTCTATCCAAAACCCCGTGTCAGTCCGCTTGAGCTGTGGGCTGAGAGTGAGAGGGACTGAGGGGAGAAAATAGCAGCGGTGTGACATCCCCGGATAAGCAGCAGAATGTACTGTAGGCTGGAGCGGTGCCGTCTGGTTACTGTAGTTCCTCTGCACTCTCTGGAAATGACTACACAGCTCCACCACGGTTATCCTGGTTAAGGGCTTTCACAAAGAAAGGTAGCTAGGAAATGTAGTTTTTCCAGCTGTTAAATTTAAAGACCGTTTTTAAGAACATTAACGTTATGTAATTTCAACTTGATCCCTAAATGTATCCATACGAGAATGGGGAACATAAAAGTCTTTGCTGTGCATGCAAATCAATTGACAGAATAAATATTATCTCCAGAACAACAGAAAAAGTGTATTTGTTTCTCTAAATATTCCTCACGAGTTTCTATTCAAGTGATTTTGGCATGTTTTCTTATATCTATGCTATTATGAGCGTATTATTATATTATGAAGATGCAGTTAATATGTGATATTTATGAAATAGGTTAACCGTTTTTTTATATATTCATCAATTTTTTTGTCATTTGTCACGTGTTCACGTGAAAGTTGCAGGTTCCCGTGGTTAGACAGTCCGTGCTCTCTATTTAAGAGGAAACTTTTCGTCTTACACAATTTGAAATCTAGTTAGGCGCGCCGCGGTCTACTATGTGGGTCTTGATGCGTGGTCCGTCCTCGTTGCCATGGAAACCCTGTTACAACGCCGTGCTCTGTGATGCTAAAGACAACCTTGAGCTAAACGAACCAAATTCAGCAACGTCAAAAGGACAATAGGTAGTTACGTTGTTATTGAGCCTCCATAGAGTCGCTAGAGATGTCACCACTTAAAGATGTAAAATTCCCACCTTTAACACCGTCACAAAAACAAAGGCAAGTCATTAAAATATCCAAAAATATAATATAGTTTGTTTTGGTGTTGTTTGTTTTCTATATATAGCAAATTGGGACTACAATTTAAATTTCGTGTTACAACCCTGTCCTACAATGACAAATGAAAACCCTTGTAACCTCGTAACCTTGTCAAAGTTTTTCATATAGTGAAACTATTATGGCTATTCCATTATTGTAATTTACTAGCTCGTCATACATGGTAGAGCTACTAGAGTTAGCGTTAACTACGATGTGCAATGTATCTTCGATCTGTTCTTTGACAGGAGTGCATATGACCATAGACTACAAAATGACACTGTCCAGACATCAGTGGAAGGACAAGAAGGAGAAAGTGCCGCTGCTGTTTCTGTCCAACCTGCAGGGACAAAGGTAGCTAGAGGTTCATAACACCTGGCAGAATTTCACTCCTGAAAATCCCACTTCAGTTAAATTAGTGATTAATCGATCAAGTAGTTACATGTTACATGCTACATGCTGGCTGCGAAGATGATTGAGTCACTATCAAAGCTGCGTGTGTGTGTGTGTGTGTGTGCGTGCATGCGTGTGTGTGTGTGTAGTTCTGCTGGACAGGTAGCAGTTACATTTATTCAAGCCCAGGGAGAAAGCCTCAACTCCTGATGCACCTGGAGAGCTATGTGACCAAGGAGCTACATACTATCAGCTCTTATGAGCCAACATTTCAGGAACTGAAACTACAGGTGCTGTTTTTTACAATAAAACCAGAGGAATTACCATAAAAACATTGTTAGAGGGGGTACTTACATATTTCAATCTGGCCACAGGTCTACCGCGATGTCTTTGGTCGTTTCATCAAAGAGTTCAAAACCTACCAACCGCTTCTTTCTGCCATCAAAAAGGAATATGAAAACACTTTGGGTCTGTACCTCTATGATCATTTTCCTTTCTTAAGAATAACTCGATTGGATAAGGTGAAGTTACTACCAGGCAGCCATCTGAGTTACATTTAAGAAATTAAGCAAGAAAAAACTGAGACACTATAAAATGATGACACCTGAAATATACAGAAAAAATGAAATCTTTCAGAAAAACAGAGTGAGCATTACTCTAATGCACAATCTTCTAATTTGTTATTTAAATGACAGAAAATGTTTAAGAATTTTGAGTCTGCATCAAAATACAAAGTGACTCACAACCACGGGACACATTTTCTATTTAAAGTTATAGTTCATGAGTCATTGGCAAAAATATTGCAAAATGCCAATCTCACAATTTTAAGACTCTTAAGATCTGAAGTGATAACTTTTTAAATTAGTTTAATTGAAATTTGATAACATAGTTTTTATTGTTGATTAAGCAACCAGCTATATTATTTTTCGGTGTGTCCTTTAGTTATTTAGCCTGTAAAACCTTTAACATAATGGCAAGTGCCCATCCCAGCTTCTCAGATACTGAGGGGATTGGTGTCTCCAGATCGCTCAATCACTTACTTTTCATTTGACCAAGTAATTGTTTCAGCCCTAGAGTTTCACGAAGAGATCATTTTGAAGCATTTTCCATCTGCTCAGCATATCAGCAGGATAAAATCCGAGAACTGGAGCCGCTGCGATCCCATCTGAGGCTGGTGACAGAGGAATGCGACAGAAGGATTCAAGCTCGCTGGGCAGAGGAGCAGGCGGAGATTGGAGCCTTGAAAAGGGAGAAGCAACAACTGCAGAGGGACGTCAAGGCCATGAGGGAGAAAGAAATGGCCATGCAGGCAGTGGTACATGACCAAACATGACTCTCAAACGTGTATGGAAAAGTTATTTACAGGAGAGGTCCCTTTATCGCC
>NW_022280123.1:856153-867998 GCF_004355925.1 Anarrhichthys ocellatus
CACACATACATATAAACACACATATATACGTATATACACACATCCCCCCCCCCCCCCCCCCAAAAAAAAGCTTTGATTGAGATGCGGCAGATAATAAGGCCACTATATCTTCTATTCCTTTCCAGGTGGACCGTCTGCAGTCTGAACTGTCCAACCAGTACCTGCAGTACCGGGAGGAGCGCGATGCCCGCCAGTTGCTGATCTGGCAGCTCAATGATGTAACAAGAGGCTCTGTGAAGGGGGAGCATCCTTCAGATGAAAACACAGGTAGAGCTGGAGCTGTAACTCGATGATTCAGTTCCTCCACTAACTGAAAGTGAATCAGAATATTTCCTGTTTTCATTTGTCTTCTGTGATTGTAAACTGGATATGTTTGGGTTTTAGACTGTTGGTCAAAACAAGACATTTGAAGACGTCACTTTGGGGTGTGATGTGATGTGCACATTTGACCAATTTCTGACATTTTTGACCAAATGATTAATTTATTACTAGACAAGAAAATAACGGACACATTAATCAATTATAAAAATAATTGTCAGTTGCAGACAGTATTTATTATTGAAAACATTGCCCACTGATTTACGGTTTGTGGTTAGGGCTCCGACAAAGTCTGAATAAATAGTTTAAGGTTTTGGGGAAATATGCTTATGTACCTTTTTTGCTGAGAAGCAGCAGTCATTTAGCTTAGCTTAGCTTTAAAGACTGGAAACTGGGGGAAACAGCTATGGCTTTGTCCAACGTTAAAAGCCCCACCTACTGGCAACTGTGAAGCTCACTAATCAACACATTTTATTGAGTCAGTTTTATCCATACAAAAATGAGTTGAAAAAAAAATGACGAGGTGTGGTAGTACCAGGAGTTGTGTGCTGGACTATTTCTTGACTTGAAGTCACTGCACCCCAAGAAATAGTCCGCCTGGCTGTCTCTTCATATTATCGTCCAAACATGAGAGCGGTATCAATCTTGTCATCCAACTCTCTGCAAGAAAGCAATTTACAAAGGCACATTGCCCAAAAAATTCTTAGCGCTAACATGAACGATACCTTTCATGTTAGGAATTTAACAAAATAAGAGGCTCATCTAAACTATACAGTCAATTTTTAAATATAATATATAACAATATAATATTTTGTTCTGGAATTTGTTTCCATATTGAAAGAAGGGGCTAAGGACCCTGTGGAGCTGCAGCTCGCTCTGAAGGTGTGTTGGAAAGACCTGACTAAAGCCCAGGAGGAGCTCAACAGGATGAAGGCGGAGTACTGGGATGTCGTGCCAAGACGCAACTGGGACACCCTGGAACAAAAACACAAACAGAACCTCCTACAGGTGGCCACATGTAGAAATATATACTGTACACACTGAACACACTTGCATGTACACATACACAGAATGCATGATTTCAAAATGTTAACAGTCTCCACCATGGTGTCGTTTTTGTATTGTCTGCGGTGTCCAGTTGAAGACGCTGCAGGGTGACTTTGACCAGTTGAAGAGAGAGTATGACACCCTGCTGGAGCTCCACAGCAGAGGCAGCGTGCGGATTGAGACGCACGACCCTGTCACTGTGCAGGTAACACCCAATATTCAAAAGGGATGGTTGTGATCAACAGGTACAGAGTTGTTTCTCCAAATTTGAAACTAATTCGGTTTTTGGCAGCCCCAAAAAATAACCAAAAGAGCCATGCTATTTTACACTAAATGTAAGGGGACACAGCTAGCTTAGCTTACCTTAGCTTAGCATAAAGGCTAGAAACAGGGAACACTACAGCCTGGCTCTCTCCAAAGGTAAACAAAGACCCGCTGACCAGCCACAGCAGATCACTAATGAACACGGCATATCTTGTTTATTAAATCCGTAGAAAAAATAAAGAATGAAAACACTGTCCCCAGTTTCATTACTTATGCTAAGCTAAGCTAACTATTTCCAGGCTCCAGCTTCATATTGAACTGACAGACACCAGAGTAGAATCAACCTTCTCTGATAACTCTTGGCATAAAGGAAAAATAAGCATTTTTTCCAAAATGTTGGGACTGTTTCTCGTAAAAGCTGTTTGTTTATTTTTCAGATGGAGGAGAGTTTGTTTCATGGGCAAAGCCAGATTCAGTCCAACCACCTCGAAGACCAGATCAACTCCGATGCCCCTAAGAGCGGCACACACACCGTCCAGGAGTTTAGGTGATAAAAAAATATATGCAAACAGAAGCACACACACAATTGCAGTCACAGAAGTTTTATTTCCATAGATTAACAACAACAACGAATGTCACCCTCTATCATTAGACCCTCAATTCAGAAGAAAACTTCACAAATACATCCTTTAGCAGAAAAAAATAGTTTTTTTTCTCTGTCTCGGGTTTCCTCTGTCAAAAGAGAGTCTTTTGTGTTCATGCATGTTTGTACAGGACGGCCCCGAGAACAGTGTTCCCTCTGAAGTCAGATCAGGAAATAGAAGAACTTGTGGACTCGGCTCAAAGCGAACCAGACAACAGCGATGACACCATCTCCTCTCAGAGACTCCACAGCCTGGTACGTACCACCAGAGGTTTCACTGTCTCCTCAGGCTGATTGTAGTTTATCTATCTCACAAACTGTGATCTTCGGCCTGCATCTGTCCCGGTCCCCTCTAAGACCTTTGTGCTCTTATTGGGTGTAAACATTGAATTACACTTAAATATTTACAAAAAGTGTGGTCATTGAAGCAATTGACAATATACAGTGCATTCAGAAGATGTTCATACCCCATCACTTTTTTTCCCCATTTTGCAATGCCTTGTGCGTTTGAATCCATTTTTTCCTTCAGCATATAAACTCCATACCTCATAAAGGCAAAGCAAAAACAATACATTAGAATTTCTTTCTTATTAAAGAGAAAAAAAAAAGAAACATCACATTGACATTCAGACTCTTTGCTATGGCGCTTTCCTTATTTTAAACTAGCTCAGGTGTCTCCCATTTCTCTGGATCATCTTTGAGATGTTTCTTATTTGGAGTCCACCTGTTGTAAATTCAGCTGATATGGAAAGGAACACACCTATATATACATATACGGTCTCATGACGTAAAGCTGCAACCTATCACAATGTGCAAAAAGTGAAGGGGTCGGAATACTTTCTGAATTAACTGTATTTTTGAGTTTGAATGGGCTTCTGCTCATTGTCTAAGATTTTATCTCTTGACTTTAATGCTCCAACAGCTGGCAGAATCCGGTGCAAGAGCCTTACCTCCAGCTCTAGAAGAATCAGAGGAAAATGCTGCATCAAATACCTGTCCAGCCAGCGACTGATATAATGTTATCGAATACATTTTATGGATTGTTTGTGAAGAAGGTGGGACAACTTGCCGGCTTAAGGTCATGTCAGAAAACCAATGGTGTATGCAACCTCAATTCTTGAATCACAGATAATTGATTGTCTCCACAACACTTTTTTTTTAACAATTTCTGATATTTAAATAACTGAAAATGTATGTACAGTAATATTGCAATATCACTGTCTGCTTTTGCTGATTTAAAATAAAACAGTGTCATCAACCTCCATTGTAGTGGGAGCTACAACAGAAGCCTCACAATGTAGATTTGTTTGAGGAAATGTGATTTGACTGACCCTGACCCTGTGACGTTATTATAACCATGGGTGCCTTATAGAGTGGGTTGCCTAATGCAACTTGTCAAAAAATAAATAAATCACTATGAATGTTTAATGGTCAGTCGGATGGTTTTTTATTTGTATGTTTATTGCACGCATATAAGCTATTCGTTACAACTTTGAAATACATGTTCATTTCCAATATATTTGTCATTTTTCATGAAAAGCTTTACCGGTTACTAATAGCTATACATTTAATCCCTGAGTGTGTGTTGGTGGGTGGGTGGGCGGGCGTGTTTTTCATGTCTTGTGGGGACATAAATTTGTTTACACAGTTACATTGTGAGGACTCGCCTTCCTTATGGTCACAAAATTAACGTAAATCATCAAATTTCAGGGTGAAGAGTCGGTGTAAGGTTAGGGTTTGGTTGGAAGAGGTCATGGTTAGGGTCTCCAGGAAATTAATGTAAGTCAATGCGATGTCCATGAAAATAAGACGAAAACACGTCAGTGGGTCAAGTAACAAGTCAGTGGAGGCCTAAGTCTCAACAAATCTAACAACTGCCGGTTCATCAGAGTAAACACAGGAGTGGAGACAGAAAATTTGTACTTCTACAAAGATAGCATTTAAATTAAGATATATTAGAGTATAGCTGATATAATTCACATGTTGTGTACTGCATGTATTTACACGTTTACTTACTTTCACCACAACCTGTGAAACACCAACAGGCCACACTATTCATTCTGGTGTGTTGCAGTTCTTACAGCTTGAGAGCAGATAGATAGCAGTGCAGATGGTGCATCTGTATAAAGAAAGTGTCGAAACGGGCCGGCCTCAAAAGCCCTTGAAGTACATGGTCTGGAGAAAGAGATTAATGAATGGGTGCTGTTTTTGATAAAGTGGCCACCCCAGATAAACTCTTTTCAGCCATGGACAGTAATCTGTAAATGCAAATTCTACAGTTTCTTGTTGAGTGTTTGAAGATGTCTTCCAGTCTTTTCCCCCCAAAATGTTGCCATGTCAATTTGCCAGAAGATAGTCTCATTTTCTTTTACAATGTAAAATGCATGCAGAGGATTTAGACGTTTTTATATACATTGTGACAGTTTTTTTTTTTTTATCTATAACTTTAAATGTAATTTCTTAAAGTGACAGACTTCACTCTGAGGCAAACTTTACGAGCTGCACAGCTTTTGTAAAAAAGGCTGAAAATTAAAGTACATGCTTACAAAACCTGTTCACACATCTAACCCAGACATAACACAGAAAAATGTTATCTCACATACAAATCAAAAATAGTGTGAGAAAACATTCTAACAAGACACATGGCCGCTATATTGTACAAAACCTAACCTGTGGAGTTTCGGAACGAGGTGTTTAGGGCTTCAGAAGCAAAACCTCTGAGCATACTGAACCAAATAAGTGTTTTATTGTTTATTAATTCAATTTATCATCTTTTTAAAACCTGAAATAACTGCTTTTTTGCCACATAGGGGCAGCAGAAACATGTTGTGAACACAACACTGACGTATCATCGCCTTCAAACTTGATTATGCTTGATTGTTAGTTGGTTATTCACACATCCAGCGGGTACAGAGCAACATTATCATTCATTTTAGTTTGTAGGGAAGTGTGTCCGACCACCTAATGAATTTTTGAGCTTTCATTCTGGAATTAAGTGATGGATTGACAACCAACAGACGGACATTGCCACCCCAAGAGCCTTTGCACGCAAAGGATTGTGGGTCAGAATAGCTAGAAAGGCATGCTGGCTTGCACACTGCAAAATGCGACCGGAACATCCTGGTATTTTTGGCATACTGCATTTGACATATTGGGACGCACTAAATATTTTTCTTGCCAAATACATGCCAAATACAGGTATGATAGTATGAGTAATGGAACGCACAAATAGTGTCATGATCTGCCCCGCACCTAGCTTACGCTTTTCCTTTGTTTCATGTCATTTATTCTGTCTTTTTTTTGTGTTTCCTGTTTTTTTTCGTGACTCACCGCTCTTCTCGTTCCAGATCACTTCGAAAAACCGGAGTCAAATTCCATGTATGCGTAAGCGTAACATGGCCAACAAAGCTGATTCTGATTCCTGTCTTTTGTGTGATTCCCGCCATTTGTACTTTGTCTGCCCCCCCCTAATTAGCTCCACCTGTCTGTTATTAGCGTTGCAATCACCTGTCCCTCGTTATCACCCTCCTTTCCTTCGTGCAATTATCTGTGCTCCCCTCACTTGGGCTAGTTTGTCTTAGCACCTCTGTGTCTTGCGTTGCCGCCGTTTCTCTTCGAACACTCCCTGTGTTAATTAGGCCTTGCTTTTTTATGTTTTTAGACTCTGCCCTTGTCAGGTGTGTTTGCACTGTGACGGCTGGAGAAACACCAAAGGAACTACACACAAAAACATGATTCAGAGACAAGAGTTAGATCCAAAACAGGTTCGGTACACGGTAAGTCGGTTCCGACAAGAAGCAGTGGTAACCAAAGATGCCTGATTAGGGCTAAGTCCAAAAACTTAAAGCTTGATCATTTCTATACTTCTACTACAACAACTAAAATGGAACGCTACTCCCACCATTTGGTTTATTTCACAAGTCTGAGTTCCTACTTGGGAACTCTTGGTAAATCAGTTTCCCCCCAACTTCCCCAAGAAGAATTTTGTGTCGTCTGTTTGTAGCGTAGAAATAGAATAGAAGTAGAATGGACGTTGAACTGTTTTTCTGTGGTCATTTGACTAGTACAAAAGAAAATGGCAAATGTTGTCAGTTGTTACGGTGACAATACGTCAGTGGGGCCATAAAGCAGCTTGCCTGGATGGCTGGATAGTTAGCTAGGCAGCAGCGGGGAGTAAGGCGGCGTGACTGTTAGACCCAGCGAACTAGCCCTGGCGGAATTAGCTTGTAAGCTTGTAAATTCCACCATGCTTTATCCGGCGATAGCAATGCGCTTTCCTACGCTAGTACGTGTGGATGAAGCATTAAGTTGTTAAAATGTACTCATTTACTTTGTCCATTCTTCCTAATGTTACTACTCCACAAGTTGATTTGATAGTTACTGCAAAACCTCGCCTTAGTGAGTCCATGACATGCCATAAGTCGGTTTAGTTTATGGAAAAGTTAGCCCACTATAAGGGTCGCAATGGCAACGATACAAATAAAAATGGCCGCCGCTCTGACCATCCTACTATGTTGAGTTGAATGGGAATAGCCCAAACCCAATCAACACACTCAAGGACTCACAGACTTTGAGGCATTTTCCTGCAAAGTCCGTGAGGGTTTAGGGCTGTCCCACTGTCAAATCGTCGCATGTTTGAGGGCTCTCTCACAGACATTTTGAGCCCTTTATGACAACTTTCCATAAGTCCGCATTTCTGCAGACTATGCCTAAGGGAATTACCCACAACTCATAGCGTCGGGATGTCAAACGCTGGGTTAAATGTGAATGCCAGATACGTAAAAACAGGTTCAGCCTGGCATATTACATTTATATAGAAACATTAAGGATTAAAGATGGAACATAAAAACACATGAGAGCAGAGGACTATATTACACACCCGGTTTATTCATCAACTGTTTCTTTTCATTTTGTTTTTAAAGCTGTTTTGACAAAAACGAGTAAAACGATTATTTGATAACTACCTCTCATCTCGTAAGACAAGAGCCTGTAATATGTTCAAATCAAGGAGTAAGAAATATTAAATAAATGACCACAATTGTACATAACATGTTATGACAGCAAAGTGCTGTCCCATATGCATGTACACCATTTCCTGCCCTTAAAGCCTCTCACACTCAACCATTGACCAGGTGATGTCAGTGAAGTCCCCGAGGGTTCAGGGTTTAAGGCCTTAGGAGGGACAGTGGGATTGGGCAAATGTCTGTTCTACTTTTATTGCATTTCTATGGTTTGTAGAGGTTAAAGCTGTATGCACATTATTCTATCCAAAGTGTCAATGTGGAGTTTAGAGAGACCAACACAATTTAGTTGAACTAAGTGGCTGAATAGGGGCCCACAGCAAATTTCTTCCAATATTTATATATTCATATCACAAAAAGCAAATGTATGCAATATGACATAGACGATAAGATAATCAAATTAAACTACGTGTTCTCTGTTATCGCTTTACACAGACAAAACACAACGCCAGCTTTTTATTTATTTATTTATTTCTATACTAAATTCAAATGGCTTTATTAGCATGGCCATAACTAGAGGTCTCACTACAATAGTGAGACCTCGAAACGAATCAAATATCGAAAATTGAATCGACTACAATCCCCACAAACCACCGGGGCTAGTACGGCTTTTGAATGCGTGACTTCGAAGAGAAGCGGACACTTCACTGTGCCATCGTGAAGCAGGCCTCGGTGTTGGTTAGAGGTAAGTTTATTTTAATTATTTTTAAGAAGCCGTCTTGGGGAATAGTGAATTGAAACATATGCGAAAAACAAAAAGTGATAGTTTAGTCTGACATTCGAACAAGTACCAGGTGTTATAAGTAGTTTAATTCGCTGTTCCTACCCGGGTTAGGGAAAACGTTGGGCACGCCTATGTAGGGTAGCTGTGCGCGCGGGCCCGGAGGGAAGCATCAACACTTGGCGGAGACGGGGTATTTTTAGCAACCAGGGAAATGGCGAACGCCAGCCAGCCAGCCAGTCAGTTAGCTAACGCCTGGAAATATGATGTATCTGACGTGTAACATTAGCTGGTGGAGAGGCATGCTAGGGATAGGAGCTGTTACCAACACAGGCTAACGTTAGCAAACAAGACAGCTCACATGCTAGTAGTAGCGGCAAGCTAGTTAGCTTACGTTAACTAGCCATACGGTTACAAGAGCTTTCCCCTTTGAAAACGTTATTAAACAAGCGTGTGTTCTTCTCCCCTAGCCTTAACTGCTTTTCAGCGGACCAAGGACTATTTAGGTCTTTATATAATATACTTAATCGCTAGTTTCCAGAGCTCTCAGATTGTCCCAGTGTATAGTTATGTTGAAGCACATGACTTGTGCTGTCACTGTCATCTAAATGGAGAGACCAGCAGTGCGTTTAGTAAAACTGTGCTGGTGATAGTCATTTTAATGCTTGTTTTTTTATATAGTGTGGTTGTACTCGTACGTTCTTATTTTTGTAACTTGTTATCGTTCTTTGTTGTCAGTATCAAGGAAGTAGTCACTTAATTGTTTTACAGAAAGTAAGTCTGCTGAGTAACTTTGTTTAAATATGTGATCCTGATAGGTTAGCTATATTTCTGCCTCTTTTCTGTTGGTTTGTACAGCGTGAGGGTATACGCTGGACTTTTGCTACAAGTGAATACAAGTACTCTCTGCCTGGAAGGTTATAATGTATTGTAATGTATTTACAATGCATTTTTGTTGTAAATGGTTGAGAAAACATTTCTGAAACGGCTCCCCTTCTGTCTCTCCATCTTCCCAGTGTGTGTTGCAGGGTGATTCAGGATGGTGGACCAGCCTCTGTGGGAGCAGATAGGATCCAGCTTTGTGCAGCACTACTATCAACTATTTGACTCGGACAGATCACAACTCGGAACCATATATGTGAGTGTGACGGAACAACGCTTTTGTCCAGTTATGAGATGTCGTACTGCTGGGCTGCACTTATGAATTAACTTTCCTTTATGAATATGAATGCAACACAAGTGTAACAAGATCTTTAGTACGTCCAACACTAGGTAATCCCAGACAGAGCCTGCTTGACAATGGAGTGGGGCTTGTTTTTATGTGGTCTCACTTGATCAGTAACAAATTCATTATGAGCACTTTTAGACACAAAATCTATGTATTGAACAATTGGTCAGTTAATCTATTATTCGATGGACAGAAGTTGAATCATATTCTTATAATCACTTGTTCGTTTCGGTTGTGTTGAAAGCAAAAACGACTTATCTCCGGTTCCAGCTTCTCGCATGTTAGGACTTCTCTCAGTCAAGGGTGTGAGGAAAAACTGAATCTTTGCTTATTTGACTTTGCGATCTGGCCAGCCAGGGCTTCTCAGATTGGAGTGAGACGAGGAGAAAACGGCATCTTCGCAATAAAACACCTTTGAAGTGACGTGTCGAGTCTTGGCCAATCAGCGTTAACATGTCTACACCGTCTTCATTTCCCTCCAACTTAGGGCTAACGTCCACTGCGTGCAAAACTTTGTCGACTGTTAACATTCGTCATTATTGCGATTTAGGAGGGGGAAAAACGTGACCACAGGGCTCCAGACTGTGACCAAAATGGTCACAAATTCGACCGCCATATGCGATTATTCTTTCGAGAGTGAGAGGTAAAATTATCACGCATCAAATTGTCCACATCTGACCTTTTTATCTACAATGTACTTAAGAAAACAATACACAACGTAGTCATGAATTAGTGCCATTAACAATCTCAAGCTGATGGCCCCTGAAGGGAGCGAAGCTAGTACCACTTGTTGAGTTTTTTTTGATGTGGCCCTATTTGGTAGACCTTTATTATCTGTAAATAGCATCCTCTGTAACCCCCCCCCCCCCCCACCCCCCATCTCTCTCTGTCTTGCTCCAAACAGATCGACGAGTCATGCCTCACATGGGAAGGACAGCAGTTCCAGGGAAAAAAGGCAATCGTTGGGAAACTCATTGTGAGTTAATCTGGTAAAATATTCGAGAAACGTGTAACAGGTGGCCCAACTGAGAAACACACTGGCAATGTCAGTCAGTATGTTTAAGTGCAACCAAGAAACCAGATTATTTTGAGGAGTAACGCATTTAAATGCAAAGATATGTTTGATTTCTTCTATTTTTTCAGTGTCTGATATATCTGTATTCATTTTCCTTTCTCTCTCTTCCCCCCCCCCGTCTGTGTGTGCCAGAGTCTACCCTTCCCAAAAATAGTGCATAGTATAACAGTGCAGGACCACCAGCCAACTCCGGACTGCAACATCTTGAGTATGGTAGTAGGACAGCTAAAAGTAAGTCACACTATCATTTACACCTTATTTTCAAGCATGTCCTGTTACAGCCAAATCATCACACATTAAACTCAAAGTTTTATCTTTTATATATATATATATATATATATTAGGGCTGCAACAACGAATCGTTAAAATCGATAAAAATCGATTATTAAAAGAGTTGGCAACGAATTTCATTATCGATTTGTTGTGTCGCGCGATTATTACGCCACTCAATAAGTCGCGGAGATGTTTGAGTATAAAAAAAAAAGTTGAGTTGAGTGCCATTTGCGCCGCCGGTCTCGCCGGGGACTATTTGTGTTCATTCGCGCTGAACCCGCCGGAGAGGCTTATGCCCCGAAAGCCGTTCAACTGTCCGCCATTAACCATGGAAAAAATAACCTCTATTTCTGCTCAGTACGTGTTGTGGAAGTCCCAGATATCCCGGGAAACTAAATGCCGTCATGTCTGGTTCATAACATTGTCCAGAGGAGCTCTATGGATTTTATCGAGCTGTATTCACTGTGTCTAGCAAGCCACACGTCGCTATTTACTACAGCTGTATCAACACAAAATAAACTGATTTGGCTGTGATTTAACGGCAATAAACCGACAAAAAGGGACTCCGAAATAACTACGTAGTGATGCCGATTTGTAGGCTACTTGTCTTCTCAATGGAGCTCGGATGGATCGGTGCTAGGCTATGCTAACATTGTAGCAGCTCCACCAACACTCAGGATAACGTCATCTAGACGTAAATACGGCAGCGTCTATTCATTGTTTGTACCATATGGTTTACACACACACACACACACACACACACACATTTATACACATAGTTTGGTCCGGTCTCTATTGATATGAGGTATAGTAGAGCTCTGGGTGAACACAGACGGCTACAGTATTTATTTCCTGATTCAACAACGTAAACATGTTGGAGTCCTTGATGAGGAGGAAGGGAGTTCAACAGCAGGGTAAATCACAACAGAATCCTACTTTTGTTCCGTTTTGAAGTGAGGAACGTAACGTCCCTCCAGTAGCTTTTCTGGTGCTGGTGTTTACTCGTTATCCAGCTTGACAAGTTAGTGTTAGCTCGTTAATAACGGTAGTAAAGCAGGGGTGGTATAGTTTGCAAGACTAAAGACACGTTTTTATTCACTCGCCTTTTTTGGCCCATTAATATCCGATTAATCGAAAAAATAATTGCCAGATTAATTGATTATTAAAATAATCGTAAGTTGCAACCCATATGTGTATGTATGTGTATGTATGTGTATATGTGTGTGTATGTATATACGTATATATGTGTATATGT
>NW_022280123.1:869791-904536 GCF_004355925.1 Anarrhichthys ocellatus
TATGTATATGTGTGTGTATGTATGTGTATGTGTGTATATATACGTATGTATATGTGTGTGTATGTATGTGTATGTGTGTATATATACATGTATATGTGTGTATATGTGTGTGTATATGTATATGACGGGTAATCTCATTGAGACACAGGGTCTCATTTGTTAAGAGACACACAACAGTAATACGATACAGACAGGACATTCATACAAAGACATTATGGAACACAAGTCCTAATATTGATAAGGTGCCAAAGTGTTGCACGAGGATGCACACAATTTATTTTATTGAATAACAATAAATGTAAACAGAAGCTTTGTTTACAAGACAGGGCACCTTTGGGCTAAACTAACTAGCTAGCAACTCATTTCCTGCAGGCCAGGATAACCTGGGTGACGTTATTGCCGTTAGTTTCTCTAACTTTGCAAAGAAGGAATTACATGACTGTTTCTCCACAACTCGTCGACTGACTTTGATGTGTACAACCGATATTAAACCACTGTACTGCCGACTGTGTCCTGATGCCCTGCTCTTTCTGTCTGTGTTCGTAGGTAGATGACGATCCCGTCATGGGTTTCCATCAGAGTTTCCTCCTGAAGAACATTAACGATGCGTGGGTGTGCACGAATGACATGTTCAGGCTGGCCATTCACAACTTTGGCTAACCCCCGGCACTTATCATCTGGTGGGCAGGGGTGCCCGTAGCGAAGGGCACCACTTGAGTCAAGTATGGAGGGAGGGGAAGGAAGAGTTGGGGATGGAGAGAAGAGAGGACACTCGCCTCTCCCTTCTGCTGTCTCATTTACGCCTGCTTGACTCTCTCCAACACCGGATTCTAGATGTCAATCACTGAACCTCATCCAGGTGGGTTTACAGACCGCCCCAGCTACTAGAACTGCGATTCGTTCCTTTGCTGAGAGCCAGCTAACCAATCAGATGCCCCTGTCTGCCACGTCGCTGATCTGCATGACGCCGGGAGTCCCCCATTACAATATCTACATTCAATGCACCAGAGAGAGACGAACAGCCGAACGACGTCATTTACTCCAGCTCTGCTCCGCTCTCCACCTTTACTTAATTCAAACCCGTTCTACTCTGTTAACTCTACTGCTATCAAATCAGTTCTGTTAGTGCTGTTTGTTGACTGGTTTGTAGATCCATGTTCCATCAGTTCTAACTTGTGTTATAAGTCGTTTTTAGATGCCACTTGTGTGTTGCCTTAGTGCGTTTCATCTTCCTTTTACACAATTGTTAACTTTGCCATGATCCACTCTCATGCTTGGAGTACAAAGTTTGACCGCACTGCGTGATTGGCTCCTGAATATTCTCTCTCTCTCTCGCTCACTCTCTCTCAATCTGTCTCTCTCTCACACAGACATGTCTGGCAGTAAACATGGACTACAGCCACATTAGACAATAAAACCTGGACTTTTTTTCTTAATGGTGTGGCCTTGTCTCTCCATGTCATTCTCTGTGGCCGATTGTGTCCGCCCCCCAATCCTTCATTTATCTCTCCACTGTGCTCATTATTGGAAGATGCCATGACTTGTGGGATTGGGAGGGGGGGAAAAAACGAGGCTTTGTGAATCCCTAGTCAGCCACAGCTCAGCTGTAACGAAATATTAGCAGGTTACCAGTGTTTATCCTCTATTGCTGTACAGTCAATAGTCCGAAGACGATAGAAACGGTTTCAATAAATTGCCAAGATGAGGTCATAAAGTCACAATTTTAAACCGTGGGTAGGCATAAACTAGTTTACAACTCAACAAGCTCGTTAAGCAGATTTGCTGAACCATCGCAAAAGAAAATAAAAATTTGGAATAGGGGTTGTAACTTATCTACTGACGTTTCACGATCTTGTGTACTTGGTTAATCCAAATCAATCACTGGGAGCACTGTGTCTGGGTGTAAAGGTGGGGCTCTATGAACATAATTGTTATAACTGGACAGGATGCATCTTAAGAGGATTTGCAGTGCAGGGACGCTCTACCAAAGCAGCACATTAAAAACAATACACCACTCTTAATTAAGGCCCGACGGATAAACACGAAGCCCCTTTGACTGCACAACAAGAAATGCAAAGTTAATAGCAACTTCATTCAGAAGCTCTGGATTTTGAGGGGGTGGGGCTGTTATGTGTTGGGTAGCAGAAGAGTGCAGGATGTTCATTTCAGCATGGGGAGCCCAAGAAAAGAAAACACAGCTGTCCGTTCCTGAGGAGGGCTTCAGTGTCGAATCCAGTCCAGTTTTTGGATCCCATGGTACTTGTTTGAGTTCACCCTCTTCACTTCCTTCATACCGGATTGGTAACTCCTGTCCACCATTTCTTTGATCTCGCTGATGAGTTTCAGGTGATTGTTGCACCATTTAGCGAAGCTTGCCATCAGTCCTCTCTACTCCCGTGTGTACGCGCACTTAATAAGTAGCATGTACTAGGTCCCATTATAAAAGTGTACCTTACGCTAAGTGAGCCCCCAAGTTGCGCCCACTACTGGTTGAGCAACTGCAGACCTCTGTGCATGTGGTCAGTCTCACATGAATTCTTAGTGTTGCCTACCATTTGCTGTTCCACCTAAAATATTACTTCAGTTTTCCCATTTGTCTGTCTGCACATGACCCAAAAAAAGGAAGTTACATAATAAGGAAGCCCAAGTCTCCTGATTGTTTTGTTATTCTTGGTAATCGAACCACTTCGTAACACTAATAGATGTTCATATGTTAGGGTGGAATCGTCATAAAGTGTTCGATTTCTGCCGAAATACCCAGAAGGCAGCGACATTCCCTTTTTGTGTAACATTACAATCTCTTCAACTCTTTATACATCCATGCAATGAACCTCATTAGAAGACATTGAGGTAGGAACCAATGACCTGACGCAGACACTAGCCGGAGCCTTTGGCGCGGACATAACGGAAGTTTAGACGGTTGCTCTGGGTGAACGAAAGGAACATTGACAGCATCGCATCAAACAAGAAATTATTCTCTTCCCCTAAATTAGCCCAGTTTCCCCCTTTCCCCCCCACACATGGCGTCCAATTCTAATATAGATATGGAGGGTGCGACCCAGCATCTCCGGGACATCCTCAAGCTCGACCGTCCCGGGAACAGTGCCGGTAAGTCGGACCGGGAATGAAAAGCGGCGGCGCTAGCTTAGGCCGCAGAAGCTAACAGAGCGCTAGCCTAACTAGCTAACGTTAGCTAAACTGGTACCTAGCTAGCTAACGCGAGTTGGTTTAGCGCGCTGCAGCACTGGAGTAAAGTTAGCTCAACAGTAGCTTCACTACCTGCTAACGAAAGCCACCCCGTCGCGGGGAAGCACAATTTGGGTGTCAATAGGTTTACAAATGTATTTTCTAACTAACCTTTTGCGGACCGACGATTGTGTTAATGTTTCTCGTAATCTCGGAGCGCTAACTACGTCGGAATGGTCTCAAGTATTTTCTTTATAGTGTTGACTGAGCTAACGTTAAAGCTAGCTTACGTCTCAGTCTATTTTCTGTTGTAGGACAGCTGGGTCTTAAGCTGCCGGGCGACGAATAAGTAAAGCAAATGTTTCTGTAATCGAAATGATCTCAACAGCACCTGCTAATTTTTTTAAACTTAATAGCAGTAAAGTGAGGTGGATCTTTATACCGAATCGCCGAGCCAGAATGATTTCACTGCTATCAAGAATAAGCTCGAGCCTCCATAACTGCGTAGAAGGTCAATGTTGTTGGCCAATTTGAATACACTCCTTTCAGTTTTGTTTTTTCCGCATCCGAGTAAACGCGCTCATTTTGAAACTCGCACCTGTAGATAATGACGAAGATTGATTGATTGTAACGAAGAAACTACTGGCTCTAGCCAGGATGGAGAGGAAAGAAAGAAACCACAGGTTCCCCCCCAACTCAAATAGCTCTTACTAGATGCCAATAGACGTCTTGCACAGCAGGCATTTTGATTTGTCATTACAGGTAAAAGCACAGGTGTAATTAATAACGTTAATCATGGCTCTGTTTGACTGACATGTCCCAGTAAGTGATGGCTGTGAGCCAGCAAGCATTTCAACAGGGCTTTGGAACTGGTAAACTTCACCCGAATGTGGTCAATAAGGTTTATAGTTCCAAGCTAGAATGGTGTGATTAACTCAGACTTATAAGTGAAACTAGAGTCAAAATGTGAATCTTAAATGTTTAAAGTTTATTTGTTTTACACTCATTTGCATATGTTTTATGATTTTGTATTGGGCTGTGAGCGCTGAGAAAATAATACAGTAATAAACTTCCAGAATAACCGTCATCTCTTTGCAGGCTGTGAATCTTTGTACAGTGTTTCCCCATAACCCCTTTATTCAATGTCTTTCCTCAGATGCATCAGGTGACAGCCTGAGAATGGCATCTTTTAATGGAGAGCTGAATGGGTTATTGGGAGCAGTCGGCCTCCTGGGAAGCACCGATCGGTCAGACTCTACCAGACCCATCTCCACAGACCTCTGCAGCACTCAGGAGTGTCAGATAATGTACGTTGGTTCTTGGAATCATCCGCTGACTTTACCACATTGAGCATAATCATAGTGCTGTCTCCCATCTATTTGAATTTGATAATTAAAAAAAAACATTTTTTTAAACACTTATCTTTTAAGAAACTAAATCCATATTGAAGGTAAATATGTGTCGTGCTATTTCAGCTGCCTTTCTGGTGACGATGGCTCCACCTGTATCCCCATCACCTCCAACAACGTGGAGATAGTGGCGAGTCAGGACACCAGCATCAACAGCAAGGCCCGTGGCAGCAGCAAGGTAAGAAGCCAAATCATCTGCAATTGGCAAGCCAGACTTTTTTAGTTTTGTGCTTCATTTTAAATTGCCTGGCCTTAGCTCTGAGAAGCCAGAGCCTCATGGTTTAAAAAAAAAAAAAAAAGTCATTGTCTTTTTTTAGGAGACCTTTAATTCATTTCAAATGGTAAATTTGTTATTTTTCCATTCAGGTGAAGATTCAACCCGTTGCCAAGTACGACTGGGAACATAAGTATTATTATGGCCGACTGATAGCCGTGTCCAACTCCTTCCTGGCCTACGCCATCAGAGGTGAGAGTCCTGGAGTATTTCTACTGCCTAATGACACAAACATCAAAGAGCACTTGAGATATTTAAACGCATGTGTGTAGCACTCTGCTGGAGGACTGGATTGTGACCAAGTCCCGCAGGAACCAGCAGTTTTAATTTTGGAGCAGTCAAAACCTATAACTGCGGGTCGTGGGATTTAGCTAGAGTTAACCAGAAGGGTGGAGTCAACAAATGGTTTAAAAGAAGATTAAAGCAGGTCATGAACCTCGCCGGCTGCACTCTGCCGCTCTGAGCTGGTGTCTGTATCAGCAGAACTCCTTTAAAAAACACCATGAAAAATAACAAAACGGCTCTAATTACTGACCAAACGTGGCGATAAAATTATATTCACCATTTCTTTCTGAATCTGTAATCTCCTGTAATTCGGCGTACACACAATCCACCAAAGACCTCTCGCCGTCTCCCATGCTCCAGTAGCATTCTGTGCCTGAGCTGTTACTGATGCGTTGGCATGGGCGCTGTTTTACAAAACTTAAAAAATCTATAATATAATATAATAAGTATGTGATATCTGTGTAGGGGACATCAAATTGCTGCATGCCATGTAGACTTTTTATTAATACATTTTTGATTAAAAGAAAACTAATTTTAATTTACATGTTCTGTCATCTATTATTTCATTACTGTTCCTGATGTCTTAGATTATTGCAGTCGTATAATTTAAATATCGGTATGGAGATATTTAGGCATATTTAAGCATTACATTTTCTCTCTCACTTGTGGTGGTGTCTTACAACCAGAATAGAGTGGAGCTGAATGAGTTTTTATGCCTGCTGGGCACAGCATTGAAACATGCAAATACAACAGAAAGAGTGACCGTGATACTCTGGATAACACCCACCTCACTGTCTACAGTTTTCATCGGAAGGATTTCTTTAGAAAACCGTTGTTTGTGTGCCGAGCATGATAGAAGGCCACAGTTGTAGTTCAGATTTTCTCCAGATATTCTCCCGTCCTTCTTCTCTGACAACATATTGATAACCTGTGTATGTAGTTGCGTAAATCAAAGTGCTGTGACACCCCAGGTTCCCCATTTAATCTCGTTCCTTAAACTAAACATCTGTTCCCTCAGGAGCAAACAACCATGCAATGATTCGCGTCCTGAGTGTGAGTTTTGCCGAGCGCTCTCTGCTGAAGGGCTTCACCGGAGCTGTTACAGATCTGGCTTTTGCCCACCTCGACTCCTCGCTGCTGGGCTGTGTAGATGAGGCGGGCAACCTCATGGTCTGGCAGCTCACCTGCACTGGAAGCAAGATACTGTATCCTGACACGTGGGAGAGATTCAAAAGGAGTGTGTGGGAGGATGTGCAGGTCTATGTGTGTCTCTAGAGTGGTAGTAGTAGTTACTGCCTGGCTTGTTTATTTCATCCTATTTTTTGTTTGTACCGTCTAAGTGTAAATGGTCACTCGCAGCGGCCCAATCTGCCTGGTGATTTTACTCAAATCCCAGTGATAATACAAGCTGCTTCGGCAAATGGTCTTTGGTCTCATGTTCCTTAACCCGCGCTCCCCGCAGTGATCAGGTGGTGATTCATATCCGACGGCCAGAGGACTCTCCGCTGAACTCCCACCGTCGCCTCATCTGGTGCCCGTTCATCCAGGAGGACAATGAGGACAACCAGGACGACGCCAGCCAGACCCTAGCCCTTCTCCACGAAGACTTGGTACCCGTGTTTTTGTTGTCACAGATTCATCGGTAAGACAGAAAAGTGGGAACTTTGCCTCCCTAATTGTACCCCCCCCCCTCTCTCCGTCCAGGCTGAGGTGTGGGACCTGGAGGTGTTGAGAGCCAACCACAGCAGTTGGCCTGTCGATGACACGGACGTAAAAGAAGGCCTCATCACAGTCAAGGGGCATACCCAGGTAGGAGCCGGGATACGACTAATGAGTGGAATAGTGCTTAAGCATTAATTCAATGCAGTACATTTAAATGATGATTTTCTACAAGTACGTAGAACTGCAGTAACCTAGAAGTACAAAGTGGTGTGCTGTTTGTTGCATACATTCCTTGCAGTACTGATTGTGTGTGTTGCTTGGTGTCGGGCCCTGCAGCGAGTCAGTGAGGGGGCCCTGTCTCCAGATGGAACCGTGCTGGCCACAGCCAGCCACGATGGGTACATCAAGTTCTGGCAGATATACATAGAAGGGGTGCAGGACAAGCCGAGGTAAGCGAGGAGGCTGTCACTTTACTTTCACACTTCATCATGAAATGTAAAGGTAGAATTTTCTGAAAGGGATAAAACATGAGGTCCGTGATGTCATCTTGTCATTTACTGACCTTTATGTCTGTTTGTTCCCCTCACCTACTCTGTGGTCGTCTCATCTTCTCTTCAATTTTCTTTCCTCTCCGTTGTCCAGATGTCTTCATGAATTGCGGCCCCATGGAGGACGGCCCCTCTCCTGCCTTCTCTTCTGTGACAACCACAAAAGACAGGACCCCGAGTTAGTACACACACCGGAGCACACGCAGCTTCCTGTGAACATTTATTCATCTGATGCTGTAGCTCTATGTTTGCCTTCTCTTTCTCCTCTCCTTTGCCGACTCTGGTCCGTTCCACTTTGCTCTTTGTAGTGTTCCTTTCTGGCGGTTCCTTATAACCGGAGCGGATCAGAACCAGGAGTTGAAATTATGGTGCACTGTTTCCTGGACCTGCTTACAGACCATCAGGTTGTTTCTTTAATCCATCATTATACGTCTAAGTCCTTTGTAATAAGGGATGACTAATTTAGTTTGTGGATGATTATTCCTGTTTTCTGAAGCTCATCCCATTTATTGCTGTATGAAGTTACTAATGGTGTTGTTCTTATCATCTCGTAGGTTTTCTCCAGATCTGTTCAACTCCTCAGTTCTGCCCAGTCTGAAGGCCAGTCTGGACCTCGCTGCTGAGTATCTCATCCTCACCGACGTACAGAGGAAGGTCCGCACAATGTTCTGTGTGCTTTAGCTGCTCTTCATGAATAATTGTTTCTAACAATATCGATAAACTGCAAATGTTACTCCTCAATGGATACATTTGAGTTATTTTCCCGTCACTTTATTAACACTAAAGTACTTAACCCATAGAGACCTACATAGACCCATTTTGTCTTTTTTTATTGGGGACAGGGGATCTCAAGGGTTAGGGTAAATGTGTTCATCATCGGAAAGCTTAGAACCGGAAAATGAATTGTAGATGTAGCTCAGTGTGTGTCAAGTTGTCCATCCATCCATCCATTTTCCACCGCTTATCCGGGGTCGGGTCGCGGTGGCAGCAGGTCAAGCAGGCCGACCCAGACCTCCCTCTCACCGGCAACATGTTCCAGCTCATTCTGGGGGATCCCGAGGCGTTCCCAGGCCAGCTGGGAGATGTAATCTCTCCAGCGTGTTCTGGGTCTTCCCCGGGGTCTCTTCCCAGTTGGACGTGCCTGGAAAACCTCCAGTGGGAGGCGTCCAGGAGGCATCCTAATTAGATGCCCGAACCACCTCAGCTGACTCCTTTCGACGCGAAGGAGTAGCGGCTCTACTCCAAGCTCCCTCCTGATGACTGAGCTCCTTACCCTATCTCTAAGGCTGAGCCCGGCCACCCTACGGAGGAAACTCATTTCGGCCGCTTGTAGCCGCGACCTTGTCCTTTCGGTCACGACCCAGAGTTCGTGACCATAGGTGAGGGTAGGAACGTAGACCGAGTGGTAAATTGAGAGCTTTGCCTTCCGGCTCAGCTCCCTCTTCACCAAGACGGTCCGGTGCAGCGCCTGCTTTACTGCTGCAGCTGCACCGATCCGTCTGTCGATCTCCCGCTCCATCTTACCCTCACTCGTGAACAAGACCCCGAGATACTTGAACTCCTTCGCTTGAGGTAGGCACTCCGTCCCCACCTGGAGGGAGCAATCCACCGGTTTCCGGCAGAGAACCATGGCCTCAGATTTGGAGGTGCTAACTCTCATCCCCGCCGCTTCACACTCGGCTGCAAACCGCCCCAGTGAATGCTGGAGGTCACAATCCGAGGAGGCTAACATTAGCTAACGTGTCAAGTTGTTCTAGTCATAAATAAGAAATACAAAATAATGAATGAATTATTAACTTAACCTACTTAATTAAGTGAAAGTGCTGAGAACATTATGATGGAAGTCTTATGACGGCCATTCCATCATCACTTATGATTATTTCTCAGTAGTTGCAGTCATTTTTGGGTTGAAACCATTTATTGCACAGATTTGGTGCTAAATGTAACAATTTTTCACTGCTCAAGAATTGATAAAAATGAGGAACATAGAAAAATTGCGGATTGGATGGCGAGCACTTCTGTTGTGGAAACTGCTCAAAAAGCTCCTTAATGTTAATATACATGGAAAGCCGTACGTCCTCTGAATGCTCCCGGTCTCTAGTTTCATGAGGCTGTGATTATTCTAGAGGTCACAACAGGTCATTTCATTCAGTGACCAATGGCTAACGTCATCACACATTAGCTTTCCAGTCACACACACTTTATGCAATTACAAGACTGTTTAGGGACCCCAGTATGCAGAAATATTCAAATACACCATTTTTTAGAATATGCGAAAATAACATATTTATACTGCAAGAAAAAACGCCTTGTTTTTCCCCCAAAACAGCATGGGATTAGTATACAGTGGGTATATCTGCAAAAGGGAAACTTGAGGGTTCACCCATTTTCATTCAGATATCTTGAGGTGAGAGGTCAAGGGACTCCTTTTAAAATGGCCATGCAAGTTTTCCCTCACCAAAATGTAGCATGACCCGGGTGGCACCGGTGGGTTCATGAGGTCTTCTTGTTTCATATTAGGACCGAGCTCGCTACGGCGTCTCAAAAAGACCGTAAAGGCTCAGAATCACCGGTGATCCTGCTGCTCTCAGAGGGTCAAACGCTAGTTAAATTACATCTTCTTTGGGTGTGCCTCATCTGAGAGAGCTCTTTTGAGTCAATTTTGTTTAAAGATACATTTTTATTTTTATTTTTATTTTATTTTTTGAACCGGGGTTAGTCCGTCCGTGACAACGTTGAAGTGTCCCCACGGTACCACTTTATCCGGCCCCTCGCTTCATGCTCTGCTGCTGTCCTTCGCCAGGTTCTGTATGTGATGGAGCTCCGGCAGGATCAGGAGAAGGGAAAGGCCAGTTTCACAGCGGTGTCGGAGTTCCTGCTGACCCACCCCGTGCTCAGCTTTGGGGTCCGGGACGTCGCTCACTGCCGATGGCGACACACCGAGGTCCTCCCTGCAGAGGAGGAGAGTGAGAGCATGACAACAGGTGGGCATGCTCTCACAAACACACACACACACACCTCTTTCTCTCCTTCAATCTTTTGATTGTTCCTGTTACTATAGATTTTTTAATATCAATATATTGCATGTTATATTCTAAGGGCCACACATATGGCTACATTTTAAAACAAGCCCATTTATTCGCTGTCAGCTTTCATTTTGACTTTTTTGGGAACACTGCTTTACTGCAAGGGCACAAAAGGTTATATTCATAATATTTTTATGTAGACGACAATAAAAATAATATATCCACAGAATATATGTGAATATTTGCCGTAAGAACTGATGTTGGCACATATAAGCCATTTTAGCTTAATTGTCCAACAATAACCGATACAATTGTAATTTGGCATATTTAAACTAGCAGCTAGGTTAGCATCAGTGACGGTGGACGCAACATTATAACGTTGGTTCCCTCAAACAATGTAACCTAATGAAGATGCCCATCAGAGGGGGTTTAGAAGTGGCGTGTATCCTGCACTAAACCACCGCTCACATGACGAGCTAAATGTTACCTAAACTAGCCACGTCCTAAGATTACCAGAGATTACATCGCATGAATCTTGAAACACCCTCGCACAAAATAGCTTAAGCTAATATCGTAGCTAATGGATAGCTATATGTTGCAAATGGAATTTCTTAACGTCAACAAAGTCATCACTTGACTATCTGTCTCAGTCTCACCTGACCATGAAATCTGCAGGTTGTGCAACAAACCTGTCGAATAATTAACACAGCATTACTCTCTGTGTGTGTGTGTGTGTGTGTGTG
The DNA here is from genome assembly GCF_004355925.1 of Anarrhichthys ocellatus. Classification (NCBI taxonomy): domain Eukaryota; kingdom Metazoa; phylum Chordata; class Actinopteri; order Perciformes; family Anarhichadidae; genus Anarrhichthys; species Anarrhichthys ocellatus. Next base: position 880,925 of record NW_022280123.1, read on the forward strand.
TGTGTGTGTGTGTGTGTGTGTGTGTGTGTGTGTGTGTGTGTGTGTGTGTGTGTGTGTGTGTGTGTGTGTGTGTGTTCTTCCAGAGGGCACACAAGGACCAACAGAGTCCAAGTCTGGGATCCAAATTAAACTCTACTGTGTCCACACCAAGTAAGTTTCTTCCTACAGTTTGATGTCCGTGTTACGGTCATGTTGGCTTGAGTTTTGTTTTGGTATTGTCGCCAATGGTTAAAGACAGTGAAAACTAGTAAATACCAAATTACCAAAGACTAGCTTTTCATTTGTAACAGTCACGTTAATTGAATCACAATGTGTCAAATTTCATAAATGTATGTCCTTGTGGAGGTTTGGGGATGCGTGTTTGTGGCACAGGCAGCGGACCCAAGTCTTGATAATTCGGGTAGTCCTAAATTTGTGTCTGTGTGTGTTTTCAGGAGTCTGCAGGACGTCCAGATCTGGTTTCAGCCCAACTTGGGTTCCAGCTCTGCAGTCTTCCTGCCCAATTCTGATTCTCAGGATGGTTTTGGTAAGTCACAGTCCCAAGATTTCAAAACACAACGAAGGACAAATCCCTGGAGACGATGGATCTTTATGTTTACACAGGTTTCTTACCATACAAATGATGAATCGAATCAGGTCGACGTTGGCGTTTCTTTGGAGGCAGACCATTAGATTAGCAAAATACAATGACACAAATCTCCCAAAATCGCCTTACTGCACTTTGTGCTTTCTTTGTATGTCAAACACAGCCACACAAATAAAGCAGTCTGTACATTTTGTGTGTCCTGCAGGGTTTTCAGACCATCTCACTGACCAGAGCTCCGACAAGGAATCAGGAAGTGGCTCCCAGAACGACCTGAGGAAGATCCCATCACTTCCTGCTCCCGCTGACTTCCTGTCAAACTCTGGTGTCGGCAGCGGGATCAAGCTGATGACTCCCGACGCCTTCATGACACCAAGCACTTCGGTACCATCACTCCCGAGCCTCGCCCACCGCTTCTCTCTCTATCTTTCGTTAACTAGCGGTCCGGGCTGTCCGCGTGCTGGAGTGAAACGCCGACATCCACCAGTTTACAAAATAGTCAAAAAACACTTCAGCAAAAGAACACGCTTCAAACTATTTTTGTATGTCGCCAAGCAACATCTTTCCCCATGAATAGCACTGTCCTCCCGCATATTGTGCTGCTGCTGGCAGACACAAGGCCGTAACCCTGTTAATCCACAGTCGGTACAAACTGAAGAACTTCTTTATCTTTGGCTGATCCAAAGATAAAGAAGTGAGAGGCTGAGAAATAACATCAAGTAAAAGATTCCTAATATTAATATTAGCTGAATTTGACAAAAAGTGATGTGACCGATCCCAGTTTTCTCTGTGTTGCTCTAGTTTAGTTCAGTGACAAACATCACAAAGTATGGCAAGAAGAATAATGCAGGTTATAAACACAGCAACAGCGGGTTTTCTTGACCAATGATTAGTGGTTTTCAGAAACCTTTCATTATATTTGCATCTTGCTAATCACTTTGTCTCATTCCAGGTACCGGCATCCCCTGGCAGCAGTGCCAGCAGTCTGACCATTGTGACGGCTAACAGCAGCAACTCTGACTCAACTAACAGGTGGGCTTATCTATGCAGTTTAGAAGGGATAAGATCATAATTAGGATTAAAATTAATAGTGACCATCATCTGTATTTAGAATGTGGTAATGACGAAAACATCAATTTCCTCTTACGTCCTCATAACAAGTCAGTTGGAAATGTGATTGTTACAGAATATCGGCTTCTTTCTTCCTCCATTTATTTAACTGTAAATCCCCGATATAGATGAGCATGCCCACATAATCGCCTGCTCTTCTGGTCACATGTAAACGTGAATGTCTGTGTCACTGCGTGCAGAGCTATCGACGAAGTCGGTCAGAGTCCCAACAGAGCGGAGAACATCAACAGCAGCAGCAGCAGCAGTCTGACTCTCTCCACCTCCACCAGCAGCCCCAGAGCTGTTTCTGCTGTGCTTCTGCCTGGACTGGAGAACCTGCAGGTAAGACACACTCTCCGACTTCTGCCAGCCTCTTGATACTCTACATGGAATGCTCTTTTTTTAAAAATGTTTTTTCATCACATTCCTCACCTCCGTCCTCAGGCATTAGCGTCCCCTATCAGTCCTCTCGCACTCGACAGCCCTCAGGTTCTGGATTCTCCCCTCCTGCCCCCTCTGGCTTCTCCGACCAGAGCCCGCTCCCCCGACGTCATCTCCTCCGCCTCCACAGCCATGTCTCAGGACATGCCAGAGATCGCGACCCAGACCATGCAGCTCCAGCGCGGCCTTGTGTCCGGTTTGGAGCCGTTGCCTCTCTCCGCTCTCCAGACGGACAGCATGGCGTCCGCTGCGTCTGCTCTGCACCTGCTCACCTCACCACGCACAGCCAACAACGGGTACGTTGACGACGGGCAATAATAACTTCAACAAATGAATGCTGACTTAATGTTCGCAGTGAATAGACAACTCTGAAGCTGTCAGCAACGTATGGCCATCTATCCATCCTTCCTTTAACAAGCATGCATTCAAAAATGTTCATCAGGATTTTAAAGCATACAGAACTTGCAGAAACGTCAGTATGACCCTTCATATTGACGGAACTATTTTTCTGTCCCAGCCTGATGCCCCTGGAACTGGGAGGTGGTGATGGGCCGGTGGGCGGTTCAGTGGAGTCTGAGCCCAGACTCAGTCACACCCCGTCTCTGCTGGAGAACGCCTTATCGCAGGAGAACCCAGGGGTCGGTGGAGGCTCTTCAGAGGGCAGCGTTATCCACACACCTTGGCCGGCTGCGCCTGACATCACCAGAGAAACCAGGAACAGTCTCAGGGACAACGGGCTTGGAGACTGGTAAGAATTAGCGCATACAAATACATTTAACAATTAAAAACATTACGATTTCCATGAAGGATTTCACAGAATTCAAAAACTTACTTGTGAAATCTGACTACTAATTTACTTTTTAGACAATTACTTGTAGAAAAGTAAAAGTCTCAAACATATCATGACTTTTTGTGAGATTGTAGAAATCTGGGTTTTATGAATAATTCAATACTGGTTAACCAGTTTTGTTCACAATTTATAAAACCCCTAAATGGTAACAACCCGGACCCCCTTTTTGCGCTTGATTCGGTCTGTTTGTTATTGTGTCTCGCTTAAGGAGAAGTCTCGTTCTGAAACTTGAGACTTGTTGCCAGAAGACAACGATGGAAACATGAGTGAGAGTTGGAAAGAGGAGTTGGAGTACAGAAAGAGTAGCTTAGGGTGTCTCTAAAGTATTTTGGACAAATGGACCGGATCAAGCAACAATCTGAGTTTGTCATTGGCAAAAACAAGCACTTTTAGGGGACGTACAATGACAGTGAGGAATATACTGGTAGGGGGTACATTGCAGCTCAATACTGGTCCAGTTTAAAGTACTGCTGTCCCCATTAGTCACCCAGACAAAAAACATGGGAAAATATGGTCCAGGTTGAAAAATACAGAAGTTTCCCTTTAACATACAAAAGTACATCAAGTACCTGGACACACAGACACATAAAAGGCTTGCAAGTGTAAAGCAAAAAGATGACACGGCATTAACAAAATGACGGGGCCATTTTCTTTCATATCTGTGTTGAAATTGTAGAAGCGGTGTGAGAAACGTTTAGCAAAAAGAGGTTTGTGTCCACTGTGTTGTAGTTCAAGAGAGGAGTCGAAGGACAGACACCTGAGCTCACCGTACCATCGACGCTCCTATCACCTCACCCAGAACGACAGTCAGGACGCCGGCGCAGACCAGAGGTAATGCAAACGAACACACCGTCTCTCTGTTCAAGCAAATAAGTCGACCCAGATGGAATGCATCACAAAACGGGGAATGAAACAAATTCAGTGCTTAATTTAAGGCACAATAACGTTGATTTTATGGATCTTTTCCAAGATGATTACAGAGCATGTGGCATTTACAGCAGCTGTCTGACTCTTTGTGCATCCATATGTTTCTGTGTTTGACCCAGTGACCCCGACGATGAGGTGGCCAGCCTGGCATCATCCTCAGGAAATTGTGGCTCTCGCTCCTCTCACAGACTACCGGTTAAGGACTGGAAGAGCTCACCACGAGCCTCGCCAAAAGTGAAGAGGAAGACCAAGAAAGACGACGGGTAAGTCGAATTTGATAGTGAAGGAATCGGTGCGAAGTGGGGCTGTAAAAATATGCATTATTCGCAGTACCTTACAGTGTGTGATTGATTTCAGCTACAAACTAATTTAGAAAAAAAATCTGACATTGAGAAAAATCTTGAGCTGAGGTCATCTTATACTGTGAATGCAACAGAGATCACTAGTGTGAGGTAGAGGCCATGCTAATCAACACATCAGGAGACTCAGTCACTCAGGCTTGATCGTAATAGGTTGTTGACTGGCGGAGGGAAGTGATTAGTCGCACTAAAATGACGAGATTGCAGTTCAGTGCCGTTTTACCTCCACTGCTGTTCACTAAAAGTAAGTAGCAAAATAGTGAAAGAGGGCTCTCGATCCATCTCTCGACTTCATTTAGCATAATGGAGTTAAGTTGAGCATCTGGAGTTATGGATCGTCAAGATTAGACAGACGATGCTGAAAATGTGTTCATAGCTCCAAACACTTTTAGTATTCGAAGCATTTGATGGAATATTTGAGTTAATTGGATACAGTCACAGTAAGAATCATGAACAATCATTCATTTTAACGTTAAACATTTTACATCGAGTCATTAGTTGGAATATTATCGGTAAATGTTTCTCTCTTCTCCTCCAGTGAATTGTCTCAGTCAAGGCAAATGGACTCTGGTCAGGTACGGTGATCTTTTGTGCTCATTAACTGCCACAGTGTTATGAATGGAAGAAGATTAAAATGATTTTGTTCTCTTGGAAACACATTACCATTAATTGTTTTTTTGACCACCATTTGAAATACATTAACAATCGGTTAGCAAATAGGCGTCTACTTATATCGATGTTGAACTCAGGATTAAGTGTAATTTATGTTTCAGCAGCACTTTGTCTCCTTTTCTCTCCATTCCACAGATGAATGCTGAAGTACAGGACGAGTTGTTGATGCTCCTGCGTAGCCAGCAGAGAGATCTGACGGACCTGCGTGGGCAGATTGAAGCCATGCAGAGCACCATCATGGCCCAAGTGGAGCACGTCCTCACCAACCACCAGGAACAAGAGCGTATCCTTCAGGCTTTTCCCTGCTCACACAACTTGTTTTGGTAGTTTAGCCTTCCCACCACTCTGTACCCAAGGCCTTACTGAGCAACTGGGATGCCACTACTAACAGAAACATTAGAACTCACCAAAAAGCCTTAAGCGGTAGCAACAGGGATTTATTTTTGCTCACACAAACCGAGGCCTGAAGCTACCCACCATCACTTCCAGGTCACCTGAGGCCACAAAAGGTTTCGTATATGGAATGATATTCAGAACCCATGTGGTGTGTTCGAAGTCACATAATAACTTACTGAAAAATACATACCCAATCATCATGTACTGCATCACATGACTGTATTGATCACGACGTTACCTCTTCCACTAAATTTAATATTTTCCAGTATTATTTAAAGGCAAATTAAAATGATTAAATACTTTAGTGTTAAAGATGTTTTCTACAGTACATTATATATGTGAGCTCTGGCGCTTTTCCTCCTAATTTTACATTAATGTTCACTTTCCATCATTTGTCATTTTTTTATCCAACATTATTTAAACTGTGTGCCTCGCTGTCTTGCCATCGGACAGTCTGCAATGCATTATGGGCCGGTTGAGTTTGTCCGGTGAAGTCACATACTCTAATCCAGGCATGGGCAAACTACGGGCCATATACGGCCCGTTGGGCTTTTGAATCCGGCCTGTCAAATATTGGTACAAAATTGTCCAAACTAATAAAGACTAGGGATGGGCAGTATACCTGTTTTAATTTCCCGTATGATATGAATTCTTCACACACCATCATACCGGTGCATAGCCGAAACAACTGCTGTCTGTCTTCAACAGGCAGCTAAATGTGTTTTTTGCCGCTACGAGGGCTACGGTCGGAGCTACTTGTCTTATATGTATTGAGAGGGAACCCTAGTCATGGTCATAACTTTATACCACAACAATTAACAACCCACAACTAACGCTCTTTAACAGAGCAAAACACCACAGCACAACAGTTTGTGACACTAATAATTGTACATTTATAAAATTTCACCGCCGAACTGCATCCTGGGTACAGCTCAGTCGCAAGCCTGCTTGCTAGCGCAACAGTCTGCTAACAGCTGGGAGAGGCTCCGTCGCTCCACGTTACATTAAAGAACAGAACAGAGCGATGCAGGATGAACAAAGAGACCGGAGATGCACCGATAGTTTGACACATATGCAACGCTGATTACCGTGTGATATTTGTTATAAATGTACGATGGTACATAGAGGGTGATAATAAGCTGTACTTGGAGGGGCTTAGGACCCAGGGGAATGTAGGTGAAGGAAACGGGAAGAGACGGAAGACACGCCACACAAACTGTTCACCGCTCGTCACGATCCTGTACACCAGTGATTCTCAACTGGTGGTTCGTCACGGACCCGTTTTCAGTGGGTCGCGGGCCTTTGCTTTATGCAGCGGAGTTATTCGCGCTCCTTTCCAGCATTTATGGCACTTGTTCAGCGGTGCAGGAAAAACACCGACCAATGCGTTGTAAATCACGTCACGTGATGCAGTTTAGCCAATAAAATAAGGGTATTCTGATACGTTTCCTGACTCTAGTGAGATGTACCCACACCGTGACACAGGGGGGAGAGACAAGGAAAGACATGACAGAGCAGAGCTCTGATAATGTTAGATGCGAAAGTCAAATATCTGCACGATCCCATCAAAGAATCAAATTGCTAAAAAAGACGACAGTCATTAACCTTTACACTAAAAACACTGTCAAAATGTCTGCTTAATAAGTAAGTGCACGATAACATATGCATTAATGCGATTTAAAAAAAAATACCGTGTAAGATCCCAGTTAACTGATGAACACCTCAGATCTGTTCTGAGAATTGCCACAACCAAACTGACACCAAACGTTCATGCACTGGCTAAAAAGGGTGACCAACAACGCTGTTCCCACTGAAATTAAATGTAAGTTTTCTTTACTTTTTAGGTCATGGCTTTTACTTGTAATTTATATTAGTTCACACAAACACTCTCCATTCATCTGCTACTGGCCCGGCCCGTCTGTCAAATTATAAAACTCAATGTGGCCCCCGAGCCAAAAAGTTTGCCCACCCCTGCTCTAATCTAATAGACATTTCTAATAGGCATTGTACTATGCAGCTGGATACTTGGTGTGAACGGTTAGTATGCTCTTGTCTTTTCTAATGAATCTCTACAAAGCTGTTAAAACAGTTCCCCGTCACATGTTATTGTGAGCCTTGACCTCTCGCGACCTCAGAGCGCAGACTGGAGCGAGTTCTGGCGGAGAGTCAGAATCATCAGCAGCACCTTCAGGACCAGCTCAGCCAGCAGCTCAGCAGCACCCTCAGCTCGGTGCTGACCAACAGAATGGACAAAGTGCTCCGGGAGGAAATGAAGAAGACGGTCCCACTGAGTGAGTACACACACACACACACCCACCCACACACCCCCGCCGTCACAGAGAGGGCAGAGCTTTGTGGACTGTATGTAAGAGCGGGCGTCTTCATTTGTTACCAGACGATGGTGCTATTGCTCCAAATAGTTGTCTGGCGGTCGCAGACGAGGATGATTTTAAGTATACATCTTAACAGTCTGCTGAGTCCTGTCCTTGGCTTCTCTCCTCTATTCTTTCCACCATCCTCTTGCAAATGTGTGCTTTGTTCAAGTCTTATTTCTTTATCGGTTGTAGCTGTGTCCAAGGTGCTTTCAAGATTTGATACTTTAAGGTGCCCGGCATTTTTTATTTCTTATGTTATTTGTCTTTAGAAAAAAAAATTTGTTTCTTGTCACCGTGCAGCTCAGACAGCATTCTGTATTCACTTATGAAATCTGCTTTCAGAGTTTTAGCTGTTTTAGGCATTTTGCAGCAAAGCAGATGTTTGAAGTTTTTTGAACAGCATAGCTTATTTTAGGGAACGCTTTATCAGCTAAACATCGGTATCGGCCTGTATTTGCCTCGACTGCCATCGGCCCGTTGGCAAATAAAATGACATTGATCGATGCGGTGGCAAACTGTCCGGGTTGCCACCGATAGCTGACAAATAAAATGACAGAAGGACATTATCAAAGAAACTGTATTTGATGTGGATCAGTCATGATCAGAATGAACTGTAAACATGGTCTACTCGGTGTATTCTCGCTAATCTGTCTTAACTCATTCCGTCCCCTCTCCAGCGATCTCTAAGAGTCTGGAGCCGGTGACAGGACAGCTGAGCAACACGATCGCTGCCAAGCTGACCGCCGTGGAGATCACGCTGAAGGACAATGTCAGCAAGGTGGTCAAGTCCAAGGCAAGTGTCCTGTCCTATCCCGAGTCTTTGTAACTCCGCCCACCCACCCTCCTTCCCCCGCCCCTCTCACCGTACCAGCTTCCTGTCTTACAGACCACAACGGATGCAATCGGTCGCGCAGCGGCCGAGGCGATGCAGGGGCCCATCCAGGCGGCCTACAAAGACGCCTTCCAGGGCATCGTGCTGCCCGTTTTTGAGAGAGGCTGCCAGTCCATGTTCCAACAAATCAACGACAGCTTTAAACAAGGCACACAAGAATGTAAGGCAGTCTTATCAAGCTTCACAATGTCAGCAAATATACCACAAATATCTTTTATATGACCTACGGCAACACAAGCTCAAATGAGTCATTTTTTTTTACTGTGGAAATATACTTTCCATTCAGTCGCTGGACGTCCAGACACTTGAAGCTGTTCTGGGAGCTCACCATGGCCAATGGCCTGTTTGAGACTCTTTTTATTGGTGCTGTGTCCCTTTGTCTAGCCCTGGAATCAGGGTCTGTCTATCTGGAAGTCTAATTAAATAACCATCTTTTTCAAAAAAAAGCTCAGGGACATCTTTTGTAATGAGGCTTTTCCAGACTCAGTCGGAGCACGGATTTGTTGATAAGCAGTCAATTTATTCTGAGATTGTGCTCATACCTCTGGAAGCGGGCGGCGAGGTATTCTTTTAAGAATTTACCAAGGCTGTCATAAAGTCTGAGCTGTGTGCTCCTCTGAGCTTGTTCCAATTTAAATTTAATCCACGATCAAACTCGGGGTTTAGCTTTTTGTATGTAAATATTGATTATATCTTTGTGAATGCTGCATTAACATCCACACTGGTGTGCAAACCTTCAGTGGTGTCCGTTATGCCCCGATCTTCTCCTTGTTGTTGGTGCATGGTGACGTGCAATATATATCAATTCATGATGCATTGCTTCCCATAATTAGTCATATTCATAGGTGGGCGTTGAATGTAACGTTATATATTGAGGAAAACACTACTGAATTATTTTGAAGCTTAATAACAGGCGCATGTTAGTGAACGAAATAATAGCTAGAATAATGAGAGCAGGACAGACTTCTCTCTGGAAAACCTTCAGCTGTGAAGTGTTTCATCACAATGAATTAGTAAACCCTGATCAGAATCCTGTTTGTTTTGTGTTAAGGATAAATTATTGAAACCAGGGGCCAAGGCTAAAAAATATCCCGACAGCTGTTGAACCAGTTATATGTTAAAAACTTTTATTAAATGCCGTTAAAAATAAAAGTTATAATCTAGAAAGCGTTTAAATCCTCATGTTGAGATCGCATTCCAAGCGGCATGCTGAAGACCCAGTGACCTTTTGCTGGCTTGTTACTACGTTTCCTGGCTGAAATTACACTTTTATGGTATTATGTATCCAAATTTTATTAAATGATCCTTTTTAAAAAAATGTTTTTTTACAAGGAATCAGGAAGTTTTGCACTGTTTTTTGATTCCCAGAGGGTTTGGCATTACCGCTGCCCTTTCACACTGCTCCGTTACTTTGAACGTGTCTGCTCGTGTTGTGGTGACGGCTGATGTTCTGTTGACTTTCATCTCCGTAGACATCCAGCAGCTCGAGAGCCACATGAAGAGCCGAAAGCAGAGAGAGCAGGAGGCACGAGACCCCGTGATTAGCCAGCTCCAGCAGACGATCGACAGCTTCCAGAGCTCCACCGATCAGCTGGCCAGCAACATCACGGCCAATGTGCGGGCAGAGGTCCAGCACCAGATCCAGATAATGGTGGGAAAGTATGTATCCTGGCGATGCCACACTGTTGGCCGTTTAAGATCGTAAAGCAGTGATAGCAGTGATTGATCTGATAGCATTGATTGACACTCCAAGTGGATATTTTGAATATCGGATATGCATATCAGCAGATGCCTCTGTCTGAAAGCCCTGGCCTCATTCACTGCCTATTGAGCAGGTGCATAATGGGGCTGGAGAGTAGAAACAAGCAAGGCTTAATCCTGAGGCTAATGTAAGAACATAAATTCGATCAAGTCTCCTGTTCCCTCTGCAATTAATTTCATGGCCTCTGGAGTTTATAGATTTGTTGAGTGGGGGAGCAGAGACAAAGTAGTTGGCCATCTAAAACTTTAAAATCTTGAAAAGGAACTGACATCAGCAGACTGTGCAGAATCAGATTTATATTTAATTTTTTAACTCGAGATTCACAGAAATAGCTTTTACGTTACATGTATCAATTAAACCGAAAGCTATGGCAACATGGAGAGGAAATAACTCTTCCAAAACCTGTTTCTGAACGAGGGTTCCGTGACCCGGCCGGCCCGCTGCAGTGCAGTGAAGTGGTAGAAAACACCCCCCCCTTCCTGATTTCTTATTTTTTTTACATGTTTGTCACACTTAAATGTTTCAGATCATCAAACAAATTTAAATATTAGACAAAGATAACACAAGTAAACACAAAATGCAGTTTTTAAATGAAGGTTTTTATTATTAAGTAGGGAAAAAAATCCAAACCTACATGGCCCTGTGTGAAAAGTGATTGCCCCCCCCTGTTAAAACATAAATTAACTGTGGTTTATCACATCTTTGGAAAGCTGAGTTCAATTTCTCTAGCCACACCCAGGCCTGATTACTGCCACACCTGTTCTCAATCAAGAAATCACTTAAATAGGACCTGCCTGACAAAGTGAGGTAGACCAAAAGATCCTCAAAAGCTAGACATCATGCTGCGATCCAAAGAAATTCAGGAACAAATGAGAAACAAAGTAATTGAGATCTATCAGTCTGGAAAAGGTTACAAAGCCATTTCTAAAGCTTTGGGACTCCAGCGAACCACAGTGAGAGCCATTATCCACAAATGGCGAAAACATGGAACAGTGGTGAACCATCCCAAGAGTGGCCGGCCGACCAAAATTACCCCAAGAGCGCAGCGACGACTCATCCAAGAGGTCACAAAAGACCCCAGAACAACATCCAAAGAACTGCAGGCCTTACTTGCCTCAATTAAGGTCAGTGTTCATGACTCCACCATAAGAAAGAGACTGGGCAAAAATGGCCTGCATGGCAGAGTTCCAAGACGAAAACCACTGCTGAGCAAAAAGAACATAAAGGCTCGTCTCAGTTTTGCCAGAAAACATCTTGATGATCCCCAAGACTTTTGGGAAAATACTCTGTGGACTGACGAGACAAAAGTTGAACTTTTTGGAAGGTGTATGTCCCATTACATCTGGCGTGAAAGTAACACGGCATTTCAGAAAAGGAACATCATACCAACAGTAAAATATGGTGGTGGTAGTGTGATGGTCTGGGGCTGTTTTGCTGCTTCAGGACCTGGAAGACTTGCTGTGGTAAATGGAACCATGAATTCTGCTGTCTACCAACAAATCCTGAAGGAGAATGTCCGGCCATCTGTTCGTGACCTCAAGCTGAAGCGCACTTGGGTTCTGCAGCAGGACAATGATCCAAAACACACCAGCAAGTCCACCTCTGAATGGCTTAAGAAAAACAAAATGAAGACTTTGGAGTGGCCTAGTCAAAGTCCCGACCTGAATCCGATTGAGATGCTGTGGCATGACCTTAAAAAGGCGGTTCATGCTCGAAAACCCTCCAATGTGGCTGAATTACAACAATTCTGCAAAGATGAGTGAGCCAAAATTCCTCTACAGCGCTGTAAAAGACTCATTGCCAGTTATCGCAAACGCTTGATTGCAGTTGTTGCTGCTAAGGGCGGCCTAACCAGTTATTAGGTTTAGGGGGCAATCACTTTTTCACACAGGGCCATGTAGGTTTGGATTTTTTTTCCCCCTTAATAATAAAAACCTTCATTTAAAAACTGCATTTTGTGTTTACTTGTGTTATCTTTGTCTAATATTTAAATTTGTTTGATGATCTGAAACATTTAAGTGTGACAAACATGCAAAAAAATAAGAAATCAGGAAGGGGGCAAACACTTTTTCACACAACTGTATATGGAGGATAGCCCTCTTTCTCATGTTTCCTCCTCCCGCCGTTTTTCCCTTCACAGTTTGCAGGAGTCTATTCTGAGCCACGTGCAGCGGATCGTCAAAGGGGAGGTGAGCCTGGCGATGAAGGAGCAGCAGGCGGTGGTCACCTCCAGCATCATGCAGGCGATGAGGTCAGCGGCCGGCACGCCCGTCCCCACGGCTCACCTCGACTACCAGACGCAGCAGGCCAACATCCTGCAGCTCCTCCAGCAGGGCCAGCTGAACCAGGCTTTCCAGCAGGTAACGCGCACACACACACACACACACACACAGGTGGAGTGCTGTACATATTTCACTCTCCGCAGCTGAGCTGGGGCGACCGTGGCTTACTGGGTAGAGAGGGTTGTCCGCCAACCGAAAGGTCACCGGTTCGATCCTCGGCTGCACCGTGTCCTGTGTCGAAGTGTCCCTGAGCAAGACACTGTACCCCTAACTGCTCCCCGGGCGCCTGTAATTGGCAGCCCACTGCTCCCTATATATACAGGGATGGGTCAAATGCAGAGAATAATTTCCCCACTGTGGGACTAATAAAGGAATGTTTCTTCTTCTTCTTCTGTATTTCCCAACTGTTAATAAATGCGTGCACGTTCACACGTAAAGGCCTGCCTGGACTACAAGGCCCAGAAATCCAATATGCTGCAACTACTTTACATTTACTAAATTTGCCAGTTTAAAATGACAATTCGGGTTTTGTTTGTTTGTTTGTTTTTTCTTCGGGCAAACCGTTCCTTAACCGGGATATGAACCGAACAGTGTCTTCCATAATCTGAACCTACTCTAATCAGCCGCTAAGAACTCTCGTCACTTACCTTTTTGTTCAGTATTTCTGGCTTTTCGTCACCTTCCATGTTTATCTGCATGGAGTTCAGTTATTGACCCACGGATATTTTGATTGACACTTAAAAAAAATTTCAGATTAGCCTGCCTAAACTCATAGTTTTATTATAATCTCTTCCATGCTTAGCAGATTGTAGTTTATTACAATTAGACATCAACAAGATACACAAGTGTACTTTCTTTACAGACATGTCTCTGGCTAGTTTTAGAAGCAACATACAACCACTAAGGTGGAGGTGGCCAAAACCTTCCCCTCGCTTTTTAGTTTGTGTATCGATCCTTTTCCTTTTGGAAAGATTCATAAAACCAGTTTAACCTGAACACAATGCCCTCTCTCTCTCTCCCTCTCTCTCTTCCCTTCCTTCCAGGCTCTGTCGGCCACAGATCTGAACCTGGTCCTGTATGTGTGCGAGACCATCGACTCTCAGCAGGTGTTCGGTCAGCACCCGTGTCCTCTCAGCCAGCCCGTGCTGCTGTCGCTCATCCAGCAGCTCGCCTCCAACCTCACCACCCGCTCTGAGCTCAAAATCAGGTGAGGTAATTTTCTCTTTCACTAATGTGCATCCAACGTTATTCCAGAGTAAACGTTCGGTGTGTAATATGTAGACGAACACAATGAAAGTCAAAGCACAGCAGACCCGGTGTGGGCGTGACAATGTGTGAACCTCCATGACCATATATTGAGATATCTCAGAATAATGTTGTTAGTAAGCAGAAGGCTTGCCAACACTTCACTTGCAGTGGGACAGGAACATATTAATGGAATTGGTTGAATTAGTTCAGTTCAGGCATTAAACCAGCCCAACTAAACTATAAGAAGTCTGTGCGACTGCAAAAGCACATTTTAAAAACAAACCAAAATCTTCTCATGTTTGTGAAGCCAGTAATAATAGAAGGATGATGACCTCGAATTACAACAGTCTTTGAAATTGGTCCAGTATTTGAGGGAGAACGCTGCAGCGGGCAGATGCTAAACGGGTTGCAATGTAATCACATCACACCGCCCGATGTACGTCAGTGGAAAGTGTTCTTGTTGTTATTATAGTGTGGGACAACATTATGGAAAGGACCATACGGAGACATAAAACGCTTGCTTGAAACAATTACAGAATTATTGATACTCTGCTCGGTAAATCTCCTCACACCACTGTAGTTTGATGTAAGGCCTGTCTTGCTACGCAGCAGGCATAGGCATTAATCAAAAAAAAAAATAACTGTGAGCTGCATGAGCTCACTTCTTCTCAAAATGTCTTAGACTTCTCCCCCACACAAGCTGGATCCCGTCTATCAGCCTAAACTCTCAACTCTCATCTCCATCGCACGTCCATTATTCCTCGTCTCCTGAGTGCTAAGCTGCGCTAAACTGCTGACCCCATCACACTGCTCTGTCTGTAGCCCCGCTACACGGCCGTCCGGGGAGCACCAATTTTTAGATGCTCTCCATCGTTCTGTTCTTTCCTCGTCCTTGTGGCTTTCACTCTGCTGTTCACTCTTGCACTACCGGCTGTTTTTCTTCCCATTTCTTTGAACAGAAAAGTGTGTCGTGTTTTTATTCTCAAGAAGCGTGTGGATGTGTCTCCTCAGAGAGCTGTTCTTTTCTCCCCCCTCCAAAAAAAACCCTCCTCTCTCTATCAGAGTCCCTTTACAGCACCACTCTGTGTCTGGATGGCCTGTTTGGTTCTGCGTTTACGTTGCAGCTGCTAACACGGCCCTCTGGTGCCACTCTGAGCCATCTGGAGAGAGCGAGATGAGGCCAGCAGGGTGTGGTTCAGTCTGAGGCATTATTAGGACAAAGCACGGTCCTGGTCGCATGGGTTCAGTTGACAGAAACAAAACGGGATAAATCACAAAACTTCTTAACGAAAAAGAATAGAAGTCGATGAATTTTGGGATGAGACGATAACTGCAGCGACTGTACGGCAGTTTTTCTGAGGCTTTGCACGAGATAAAGGAGCCTTCCTACTCTGTGCTTCTGATTGATGGCATCTTAGAAGAATCCGCAAAAGATCCCCAGAGCGAAACGAAAGCAACAGGAGGATTGCTGGGACCAGAGGATCGTCGGCTGCTTTTGAAGAACGCATTGTTGTCCAAACGGATGACAGAATAATGTGAACTGAGGGACTTTACGTGTTTGAAAAGGACACAATGCAGCTAGCAGATCATCTCATGTAAGACAGAAACTAGCTGGTCAGTATCGAGAGTGTTCTATGCAGTGAAATTAAAAGTCACGATGAGTGTGTAGGCAGTGTACGGGGATTTGGTGGATCTGTAATGTGTGTTGAGGGTCCGTACGCGGAGACGAACAGTCATTTAAACTGTAAAAGACAAAAGGTGGGAGAGCGGGACAGAAATGGAGCGCTGCAGGACGGTCTAACCACCAGATGTCCGACTAAGACAATTAGTTTGAGAGTAGAATGTAGTGTGGTCTGAGTGAGGGCGCAGGTGACGGTGGCATAACTCAATTTTCTGCTGCGGTATTTGAGCAGAAAGCACAAGGTGCACAGCGGGCCGGCAGCCAGGGAGGCGATCAAGGACGCCGCTTGAAATTCAAACCTGAGAAAGCTTGTTTAGACGGGGATGGAAGCGGCCTTCCTCTCTGTCCCCTGCAGCTGCTCCACGGGTCCAAAACACAACCTCACAACCTCGTGCTGCTTTTATGTCGTACCTTTATACCTTCTTTCATTTCATCATTTTTCTTGTCAAAAACTTGTGCTACGCTATTGGCTTTAAAATGTGTTCAATTAGAATATTCCGAGCATATCTTGTTGACTCCACACGGCTCTCAACATGGCGACGGCTCCCGAGCTGAAGCTGCTCCTCTGCTCAGTCCTCGTCTCGGTGAACATATCCGAGTTGGCATATTTCCATACGTTTGATCTAATAAATAGCCGTCGTCGTTTTGATTGAAATATAACTGCAGGCGCATCCCGACAGCTTCCACGGCTGGTTCTATTTTTGGAACATGAACATGTGACATTGTGCGCCGGTCGGCTTTGAGTCTGTTATTATTTAAGTATCGAATAATTTGGTTAAAGTTAATTTAATATGCCGCAAATAGATTTTTATGTTTATTTATAATTAATTTAGGCTAGAGTGCGGATTGTCTTTGGTTGACTACAGATGTTCCCTCCTGCTCTCACCTACAGTCAATAATATAAATCGGTCTTGTGTCATTGATGTCTGACGTCTCTGTCCCTCTGTGTCCCCCGTTCAGCTACCTGGAGGACGCCGTGATGAACCTGGACCACGCCGACCCGCTGACGAGAGACCACATGTCCTCCGTGCTGGCCCAGGTCAGACCAAAGCTCTTCGCCTTCCTGCAGCAGGACCCCCACAGCCCGCTCAGCAAGAGGGCGCGGCGCCTCATGATGATGCTGCAGGGACTCGTCAGCCACTAGTCAGGAGAGTCCTGTCCTTTAGAGATAACGGGTCGTCGCGAGTCTTTTTTTTTTTTTTTTTTTTTTTGTTGCGAGTCCACAACAACTTCCCGAAATCCAGCTCCGTCTCCCCTGTACCATTCGTTCCTACCCCCCACACCTGCACCAGAGATGTGTCAAGTTAGGAAATAGAAGCGGGTTTTGTTTTCCTGGACATAACTTCGATGCAAGACAATAATGGTCCGGACAACTCTTAAGTCCGCTGTAGATTCTTCAAGACCTTCGTGACTGCCCCCCACCACCCACCGAGAGGTGCTCTGGTCGTCGTCTCATCCTTTTATCCTCTGCCGCGAAAGCGGGAACGACCTGTCTTTGTGGTCGTCCCCGGACACTTCGTAACCCGACACACAGACCAGCATCCTCAACTTGGATTTCAGTTGCTGCAGGATTACGATGTCCTCGTCTTCTTTTTTTTTTTTTGTAAACATCCAAGCTAATCCCGGCAACCAAAAGTATTTAACACTCAAAGCCATTTCTTGTCAGCGGCATATTTTCCTTTCAGCTATTTCTTAATGGGTTGGAGAAGACAACCTTGCCGGGCCGAATGCGTGTCGGTGCTCTGAAGAGGATCAACGCGGTGAATTGTTTTACTGAGTTAATTGAATTTGTTCCTGCGTTGTTATTGGGGGCGTAAAGCGTGTCTCGTACTTTTCTCCATCTGGCCTTGTTTTCACAAATCATTCTAACGAGAGGTCTCCGATGGATACAAATAAGATTAAAGGATGAGAAATAAGTTTTTTTTAAATGGAACAAATATTTGCGACGCTGCTCCCGGCTGAAAAGAATTCCTCTTTAAAAAAATCTGAGATGTTTGGAGCTCAACATCGAGTTTTGGCAGCCGTCCATGTGTACAGCTCTGTCATGTAAATTGATCAGACTTCTCCCCATGTTCTCCTCTGTGTCCCCCCCCTTTTTTATTATATATAAACATTTAGCATTCGTAAGACTTGTATACTTGCTTTAAGAGTTGTCAAACTAGTTATCATACATAATAAAACGCTTCCTAAACATAAATGGTTACCGATGATGTTCTTTTATCAGGTAAACTCAACGTGCAGTTACTCCTCATAGGCTGTAGGAGGCAGCGCTCAGTTGGACTGCAGATGTGCGCCCCTTCTTGTCGTTTTTAGGTTTTTTTTTGGATTCAGAACTCATTCCTTCTCGTACAGCATCTGTTTTACCAAACATTGAAAAACGCCTGCACCGGTCCGTTTCTTCTTTACAGCGTGTGATCGTTTGTGTACAACACGCCATTGTTTAAACTGCAGGGTGGCCGCACGGTTCTGCCGATTGTAAAAATACAAGTTCTGTTCATTTGACCTCCGTGTTTAGATTCCTGTTTTAAGTTTGGATTTGTCTAGCTAAGTGCCTTATTGTATTCTTCATGTTTGATCCCGTTCGGGCCTTTAGACAACGTGCGATGTTAAAGTGTTCTCCCATAGCGGCTCCTTTTTTTTACTTTTTGCGTCGTTAAAAACATTTAAACCAGTGAGACGGCTGACATTTGAATGATCATCCAACAGAGAGGGAGAGAGAGAGATGCTATTCTGACTACTACCGCCCTCACCGATCAGTTCCAGACCCGGTTGTCCTCGCAGTAGAGGGACGGGTTGACTCCTGAAGTGGGAGCTGTGTGTGTGACAAACAACTGAGGCTAGTGTGTATGTTCTTTATTCTCTCTTTCCATTCTGCTTGGATGCTTATGTTGTATCTTTTACAGCTTATTTTACCCTAAACATTTTGGAATAAAAAATAAAAAAGACTTGTTTACTTTATTGTGTCTTTATTCGTTGGGGTGGGGTATTCTGTATTCCGTATTCCAAAAAACAGTCCTGACCTAAAGTTCAAATGAGCTGCTTCCTAAAGTGACTACTGTTGACAGTGTGTTCCCTCCTGCATCATTCCCTGAAGACCGGGACTCAAGAGCCTTGCTCATGGGCACTTCAGTGGCCCCCAGTGGTGGAAAGTAACTGATAACATTAACATAAGAACTGCTCTTCAGCACAATTGTGAGGTACTTGTACTTTACTTAAGTATTTGCATTAAATGCTCCTAAATACCTCTGCTGGACTGCAATGCAGAGGGTTACTATGTAGTTAATACGCCACATTTATTCAGATTTTCAGATAAAGATTTTACATTTTTGTGGCCCCTTTACAGAAAATGCAGCGTGCCTGCTGGGGGCCCCTGTCTATGAGGTGTTATTAGTTCTACCAAAGAGACATTCTCCCTTTAAACTTCTCCGTTCTCTCGCGGAGCGAGCGAGTGAGTGAACGTGCACCTCTGTGTCTGTCCACTGCTCATCAAAAAGGAGGCCTTTTGGGCCTGGTTGGCTCAGGGGTCTCCTGAAGCAGCTGAGAGGTACCGGCAGGCCAGACGGTCTGCAGCTGCAGTCGTCGCGGATGCTAAAACTCGGGCATGGGAGGACTTCGGGGAGGCCATGGTTTGACCCATTCAACAAAACACATCAAACTGCTGAATACATACAGTATGTTTAAAAGCCCTATACAGGAGTCCAGGATTTTAAACAGCATGTTAAGCAATAACATGGAAACATGACCACAGTATTTCTAAGATCCTGGCTACAGCCTCTTATAGAGGTACATATAACATCACAAAACATGAGAATAGATTGAACATAACAGATCAATGGATTATAGAATAATATGAATTGGATTATGGTGCTAAACGTCGTGATGAAAATGTCTAAAGAAGAAGACAGAGAGAAAGACTGACAGGTGGACAGCAGGAAGATGGACTGAAGGACAGAATGGCAAATAGACCAGCTAACAGTGACAGGTGGACATAGTGACAATGACGAATGCAAGCGAGCGTGGGCTAACTTCTGTCCAATGACAACACTGGAAAGCGAAAAGACGCGCAGAGGTGGGAAAGCATTATTTTCGACTCCCCTTAAATGATGACAGAAGATAGTCCAGTTAAACTTTAGGCCTGAAAAACCCCTTTGGTAGAAGTGAATAAGGAAGTACGCTGTTGATGAAGTACTTAAGAACTCCTTGTGGGTGTTAATTCATTAGCTTTCAGCTTAGGAGACGGGAGTAGGGAGGCATGCAGGCACAGAGGGATCTACAGGCAGACAGAGATAAATATAGCAGACACAGATGGGGAGAAGGACCACATCTACTCAGGTACATTTACTCCACTAGCTGCTTCAGTGTACAAGTTCCAGTGTTTCATGTGAGCTCCGCAGCAGGTAAAAGCAGTTTGATTCACTGGTAGCAGAGTATTACTTTGGCTCAGCCATTTTGAATCTTCATGGGACTGTATGCTTGACTTGGCTTCGAACGTCTGAGAATTTGGGCGATCCCTAAAATACTGCAAAGAAAGCAATGAGCAAATAAAGACCAAGAGGTCAGAGGTCAGGCCTGACAGTGTTTTGAACATCCCTCTACCATCAATATGTCTCTCTTCTTACTGTTTCTCAGCTGAAGTAAACACTGAAACAACCCACTGAGTTGAATCCTCTGACTTTCAACACTGTTTTTCTTTCTTTACAGAGGTGACTTTAAATCGTAAATCTTTCAAAAGGAAACACTTTTGGAACTCTTGAAGTTCAGTTTTACATGATCTTAGATTTGTTGACAACCAGCCAGCAGCCAAAGTGAATATTCACTTTCCAAAATTCATCTAAAAACCATACTGAAGTTTGGACATGATGGTTGCAAAGAGATGGAGAGTCACGCCATCACCAATTGCTGGATCTCCTGAAAAAGCTAAATACACAGTACAGACATCAGTTAAATGAATATATGATCATTTGTTATCTTTAGTTTTGCGTGTGTAACCAATTTACCCTTGAGTGTGCATGTCAAGGGGCAAGCCCACTCAACATTAGCCCTCTTATAAAAAGAAAGGACTGTCCTCTGCACTGTCTCCAAGATCCATGGTAAGATAGAATGATTTTCCAGTTGCATGCTGACTTAAAATGTCTTCTTTGAATCTCTTTGCTGCCTCACTGGGATTTGAAAGAATTTTCCAATCTAAAAAAAGTTTTTAAATTATTCCAATTAATACTGGATGAATTGATATGTAGAGAGCAACAATTTATTGCAATAAATGATGTAATGTTTAAATGATGTAACACACCTGAGAAGCCTCTCTCCTCATGGGATCTAGGTCAACTATCTCAGGAGCAGCCACATGTCCCTGAGGTGGCACGCAGTAGTTTGTGTTGCTGGCCCTTGTTGTCTCACTTCCCTGTAGTCTTGTCAACATGCTCACAAATCTACCTTCACTTCAGGAGGCACTTTCTGTGGTCACCACAATTTCTACCTCACCACTGCTCTGTGATGGTCTTGGGTAAAGAGAAGCACGTTTTCTTATTGGGGCCAGTATATTTTATATTACATTACACATTCACAAAAACACTGCAACTAGAAAAGAATGGTCATATAAATAGAATAGAATAAATCCATTCAAATTCAACTTTCCCTCAAGACCAATATTCAGGATCATACAGGATCATCCACATTCAAAATGCTTTACATCTTTTGGCAGACTCCAGAGCCGAATGCTTAATGTCTGATGTACGACTCCTTGAGTGCTTGACAAATGTGACGTTTTAGTTCTGTAGAGCGATACCTCACGCATTCATCACTGTGAGCCTTGATTCTTGTCAAAGGGAACTCCTCTCCACACGTCACACATTTCTGAGGTGGTCCAACTAGCTCATTAACTGCATTCTGGTTGACATGCCTGTAAACAAGATCATTTTAAAATGTAACACAAGCTATACTTATGTAACTGTTCACACTCTGCCATTTTCATATGGGAACACCAATTTATAAGTGAGGATCTTACAGGGTCCAGATTCAGATTTCTTTGGAGTGGTCGGATGAAAATTGTAGCATGACCAATCTGTGTTTGTGGATCTTTCAAATGTCTCACATGGTAACCCTCATTGGGACATGGTATGATGATCAGTTGGCCACCGTGTTGTTCCAGAGATTTTGAGCAACTCAAATCCTCCCCTTTGTCTGAGTGTTTGATATGCCTCTAAAATAAATTCTCTAAAGTCATCTGGATCAGTATGACTACCTGAAAATAGAAGATAATAATACAAACAACCGATCTAACTTGAAATATAATGACGGTTAATGTTTTTGAAAGGTAACTTAATTCAAGAAAAATACATCGTCTGTCCATCATGATGCCTGACTTACCTTGGAATGTAAGACGTGTTTCCCCAAGTCCTGCAGCAGCAAGTCTATCTCTGGCATATCGGTTTGTCCTCAATACAACAGAAAGAGTGAGTGTACGAATGAAGCTGTGCACGCGCACAGTTCGCCTCCTTGTCGTCCTTCTCCCTCCAAAGTGTAGACCAAACAGTCTTGAAACCTCGGCTAGAATCAAGTGAAGAGGATAAGCTCTAATCAGTACAAGAACATAAGAACGTTGCAGAAGAAACATGTTGGCTAACGATACCATCGCACACTTTACAGGAATGTGATCTGACGCACAGCATGAATAAATAAATCACTCATCACCGGCGATAGTAATTTAGTCTACACAAGGGATTTAGCATGGAAACGTGTTCCCTGCAGAAACCTACCGTCCACTGGGTGCCTGGGTGTGACGTTATAGTGGCGGCCGCGGAGGTGAACGTGGCGCGTTTGCGGTCCTCGGTGCTGCACAATCATGTATTTATTCTTTTATTTATTCATTTCTGTACTTTTACATTGGAAGGAGTTTTCTAAATGGGACAGCCTCGTCGCAGCTGCGGTGACGTCACTGGCGCATAGAATGGCATGACGTCACACCAAGATCAGAGACGCAATGATTCTTCAAGATCAAAGGCAAAGCGTCACAAATAACGTCAGTTCATAAACAGACTCTATAGAAAGGCATGACGTCACAAAGATCAGGGACGTCATTTGTCCAGATAAAAGGCAAAGCAACTGTATACCCCAGACTTTACTTATCCAAACTAGTTATCAAGGACTTTCAAGAGACACCAGTACAGTGGAAGGAAGAATGATAAATATGGCCGGAAGGACTGACCGTCAAAGGGTGGCTCAGCATAACAATGATGTCATGTCAGCCCGAATTAATTACCTTGAGCAGCTTCTAATGAGGAAAAATGATGAACTGGCCCTGCTTAAGTCGGACACAGACATAATTCTTACAAAGTTTGATGTGCTGCGTGATGAAGCACGTGTTCTAGAAGAAAATAACCGGAGCCTTGACAGAGAGGTGGCTTACCTCTCTAATCTGAAGATTCAACACCAAACTAAAATCACCGATCTGTGGAAAGATAGTGATGACCTTATAGGGAGTCTAGGGAAGATGGCTGATATGTCAGCCCAAATTAAAGACCTTACGAATATAACAGAAACAATGGCCAACCATATTTTGGCAAATTTGCCGGATTTCAAAGAAAAGGAGGAATCTTTAAACAATATAAATGAGGTACTTACAGATAAACCGGCCCTGCAGGACTCTCAGATAGAAGCAATGAATGCAAAGCATGATAATCTAGATGATTATCTGCAGGAGCATGAAAAAATCCAAAGCCACCTTAAGTCTCTGGCGGCTGAACAAAGTGACAAGAATGAAAAACTGGAGAAAACTTTGCTAAAGCTTCAGTACAAAGGGTTTGAGAATGAGGAACAAATCAGGTCTAAAGATGCAATTATAACCAGACAACCCATCGACATTAATTTGATGGAGCAAGAACAAGAGGAACTCTGCATCTTAACGAATGACTTGCAACAATCAGTGCGTGAGCCTAAAGACCAGACCGAGATGATGGAGGACGAGCAGATACTTGAAAATCTGAGAAATGAGAGCCTCCTGGAGACTACACCTGAAGAGAGCCTCCTGGAGACTAC
>NW_022280123.1:904546-910055 GCF_004355925.1 Anarrhichthys ocellatus
AGACTACACCTGAAGAGAGCCTCCTGGAGAATACACCTGAAGAGAGCGTCCTGCCGGCTCCAGCTGCTGAGCTTCAGACCAGTCGCTTTGCCAAAGCAGCATTGTTTGCTGGCATCGCTGTCGCTGGACTGGGAATAGCGGGCACTTTAATGTGTAAGACTCAATAGTGCAACCCGTAAGTGATGATATGGTGATTAGCACAAAGATAACATGTTGTGAGTGTGATGCCCACCAATGTGTTGTCACATGTGTGTTATGTATTTAGTTTTCATGCACAGCCAATATGTTTTAAAGTGAGCACACTTGTTTATTCCAGTAATAGTTTTTGAACACCGTCCTACAGTTATAGATTCTGTCATCCTTCATGTTCGAGACTTTCTATCTATCTTTAACTTTTTATCTCATAACTTTGAATCTCATAACTTTCTGTCTCATAACTTTCTGTCTCATAGTCTCATAACTTTCTGTCTCATAACTTTCTGTCTCATAGTCTCATAACTTTCTGTCTCATAGTCTCATAACTTTGTCTCATAGTCTCATAACTTTCTGTCTCATAACTTTCTGTCTCATAGTCTCATAACTTTCTGTCTCATAGTCTCACAGCTAGAGTGACCCTACTATACACATTACACACCAAAAATCCTTAATGTTAAAGCCGACATTGACTTTAATATTTGAGTTATATGGTGTTAATTCTACATGTATTTAATTTTTAGGGCCCGAGCACAGACAACGTCGGCCGCATGTATCTCATGAAGATTTTTAAAAAAGTGTCTTGGGACCATGCTCTAAAACTAACAAGAAGTTAGCCATTTAGATTTTTGTGTGAATTTCCCTTTGATTTCTAGTCGCTGTACTTTAACGAACTCCTCCTCGGGACTTCGTCAGATCCAATTCAAATTTGGTCAGTATAATCTAAAGACCCTCACATTTTACGTGATTCGCCATTAAACAACAAGCTGATGTAACTCCACTGGACTTGCTCAAATCTTTCCCAAACTTGCCAGACTTGATAACAGTCATGGCCAGAGGTTGTTTACAAGCCAATTTTCACTCATAGTCATAGCGCCATCTACTGGCAACAGGAAGACAGCGTTATGTGACAAACGGCATCCGATTTACATGATGTGGTCTATACTTGATGTAGAGCAACATTATGTATGTTTGCATGTGTTCTCTAGCGCCACATAGTAGATACAGTAAGTGGTGTAATATTTGCACTACATAATTTCTTGCGTCACACAGTCCACGCTGGAAAAATACGTTGAACTCCGGGACGCGTTGTCCAATGGTCAGACATTCAGGCCCGCGTCTGCCAGCATCCCGCCAGTACCCCCAAGACGCGGGAAGGTGCGAGGGCCCGTACATCGCTGCTTGCAGCTTTAATTGGGTTTATTGTTATACATCAACAGATAAAATAAATAATTCGTAAGCTCTCCAATCATGGCAACATTGCAAAAAATTGGTGCAATCGTGCATGAGAGGACAGACAATCATGCAATTATAAACAAGCCAACAAAAAAGCCAGATTTGACACCATTTCAAGTAAAACTGAAAGTGGGCAAGTAAAACCAAGAAGTCGATCTGTAAATTGTGAATGATTACTGTGGACAGTTTGCGCTGCCATTCTACGGAACTATTGAACTGTTTATCTCGGTCATTTGACTAGTACAAAAGAAGATGGCAATGGTTTTTAGTTGTGATGGTGAAAACACATGCCAGTGGGCCGTAAAGTGTTGTCGCAGCTCACAGGGGCTCACAGGGAAGAAAGTGGATGCAGCTGCGGAGACAGATGGATGGCTGGTTAGCCAGGTAGCTTTGGAAAGCTAACTTTTCCAAGAAGTTTTGGAAAATCTGCTTTGTCGATGTCTTGCCAAAGAGTGAGACAAGAAGCTTGACACCACACTTATGCAAGTTGTTTCCCATGTGTTTCATGTCTTTTATGCTAAGCTAACCATCTGTTGGCTGCGGCTTTGCATGAAATGGACAGACATGAGAATCATAACGGTTTTATAATCCAACTCTTGGCAGGTGTTTTAACAAATTACCAACTCTCATTTTATTCTGGTGAGGACTCTGTCTTGCTGAATTCCCACACTACCCATTGTCAGCAAGTGCAACGCATTGAAACATATCTTTGCTGATATTGTTGTCAAGCCTTTGATAGCAGCATACGACAATACATAAACAGAAGTGAATTGTTGTGCCTTAGGAGAGTAAAACCTCCATCACTGGTTTGAATGCTGAATGAGGTTTATTATCGTGTAGGCACACGTTGTGGTAAACCAGGGATTGGGATATATTGTCAGATTTTGGCAAGCATATTCCCTTCAGACAGTCAGCACCAGTTTAACATTTGACCGAGTATCCTGGTGCAATTCTCAAAGGACTGTATATTTTGTAGGGCTGTCCACACCATGGGAAGAATTATAGATTTGAGGCATAAGGAAGGTAGATGCTTCAACACAGCGGCTGAGGCTGAACAGGAAGGCTGAAAAGCCAGTCTAAACCCTGTTTGGTGGTGTGGCTTAGTGGACATGTTCCCATCTACATAGCAGAGAGAGTGAAGGATTTGTGGTCTGGGATTTGAGAGGGCCACAAAAGCGTCCTCCGAGGCAGCCACCGTTCGAAATGAGGAAGTGTAAGAGGCATAATTTGGTGAAGCATTTGTCATGGAGGTCCAGGAATAAAACACTGACATTCTATCTCACTCACATTGCTCACTTATTTCTTTAACTTGCTGGCTACTATTAGAAAATATACCTAATATCCCCACGGCGAGCAGTAAAATTTCTTCCTTTCACATCTCTGGCGCTTTAACAGAAGAGCACAATACCTCATGTCTTGTATTGTGGTAAATGCCTGTGCCCATCTCATCTAAGCACCAGTCATTAGACATTAAAAGCAGCTTATGAGTTCATTACAGGCATAATCACCATGATATAATAATCTTCTGTGCAATTTGCACAATGTCTAAAACCTCAAGGCAACGAGCGCCGTCTGAAGGAACCGTGTGGGTAACACACTCATAACGCAGTCATTACGCATCGTTAATGTAACATGGGATGACAGATTGTATGTAACTTTCAAATGCAATGATAATGAAGAGCAACAGTGCGCTCAATGTGAACCAAGGACTTCAGGTCATGCAGAAATACCCAGAGAGCCTATTATCTGGTCAATGGTGTGCTTTAGTGACCTCCTATAATGTCTGTTAAATGACAGCTCCATATGTACATATTTTATACAGAATAATATGATGTGTATCAAGACAGAATTTCAAGGGGTATGAAAAATTCATAAATTAGGCCTCCCGCAATAATAAAATATGTATGTAAGATGTAAGATATGTTAGCAATGTTCACGTCAGTGTGAGTTTGGCTATGAATGGAGGAAAAGGTGCATGCATGAAGACACTTTTCAATTGAAAAAAGTCTATATGGCTGTAATTACGTTCACATTACTGTGTCTTTTACTATATTTTGCAGTCTTACATGGAGATGGACGTGTTGACACATTGGTCGCTCTGTCATGACACTTTGCTCTGTCCACTCTTAAAACTGTTATACTGGAATAGTTGTACACAAATAAACATCAAACTTAGGTTTACTTTGTTTAAGGTTTACTTGGTAAGGTTTAGGAAAAGGTTGTTGTTTGGGTTAAGATACGTATGTTTGTTACCTAAAATAGATATGTTTGTACGTAACTTACGCACACAGCTTTAGTTAAGTACATAAGTTACTTAATTTAATAAAAGTATGGGAAAATAAGTCAACTTCAACTTGGTTTCAGATTAGACATGAACAGCGGGCTCCTGGGTGAAAGTCTGCGTTTATTTGACCCAACTTCCTCCCTAAGATGAAATTCTGCTGTTTGTACAAGCAAATAAGAAGTATAAATATAACTTCTCCACTACATTTCACATGTCTCATAAGTGTACTTAAGGACATGAGTAAATGTACTTACATTCCACCACTGGCTGTACAATATGTTCATTAAGTAGAGTTTGTTTGCAGCTGCGGCGGATGCTTTGACTGGCCCGTGGCTTTCCCTTCTGTTCTACTTTGTCAATGCACAGCTGCTGTCTGAGGTATCACCATACTGTTCACTGTTACCAGTCTGCCAGCAGCAGAGAGTGAGGCGAAGGGACATTGGGTGTGCTAGCTAGCCAACACTAATTCATGTCTCATTTTTGGTGTGATAAACAGTCAGTGTGATAAAATGACAGCAGACAACAAAGATGAGCTTTATTTATATGACACCTCTTATGCGAGGACATTATTACATTATTAGCATCAATGGATGTTTTATTGATTGCTAGAAGCTAGCGAGCTTTGTTAAGCTAGCAAGCCAGCCGGCTTTGTTGAGCTCGAGTTGGTACAAACTACTTATGTTTACGTAACTCTAAGCAATAAGTTAGCAGAGTTGGCCCCACATGTTTTATCAAAATCACAAATAATTTCAGAATTTGACCTCTCTTAGAAGCAAATGCATAGCAACTGATTTGACTGACACGAACAGGACAATAAAGTTACTGGTTAAAAAAACCAATGGTGTTCATAAACCAAGGATCAACATGCTGTGGCTGGAATCAGACCTGTGTCTTTTCATTGGTTGTGGTCAGGTTTAAATCATCTTGTACTGCCATGGTTGGTTCCTTTGATATATTTTAAAATCAGTTTCCTGAATTTAATTTAATGTTGGAAATAAAAATGTCTTTTGCACAAGTACCAAACTCAAATTCACCACAAATAAGTTAAAAACTTTTCCAGGAGGGAAAACATGTTGTGGCTTTCACTTTCCTCTCCATCCATTGGCAAACATTCTCTCTCTCTCTCTCTCTCTCTCTCTCTCTCTCTTCCTCCCACTCTGAAATTTCTCTCACTCCTCCTCTTCCTCCCTAATATCCCTCCAACTTTTTTTTTTTCTTTTTTTTTTACTCTCTTTCTCTCTCCGTTTTTGCATAACCTCCGTCCTACCTTCACTCACTCACTTTACACCCCAGCTCTCTCTCTCTCCCCCTCGCTCTCTATCTCTCTCACCATCACCCCCCCCCCCCCCCCCCCCCCCCCCCCCCTCTCTCTATGGATAATTCATCAGTGTTTCTCAGAGCTGCTGCCTGCCTGCCTGCCTACTGTGATTTCCACTGGGACTCTTTCAGGGACCATTCCCACATCAGCCGGGAATTAGAGCCACGGCTACAGAGAGAAATTAATCACAGCCACCTTATACTAACCCGTATACACAAACACACACACACACCTACACACACACACACACACACACACACACACACACACACACACACACACACATGAGAATGTTCTCCTTAACTTTTCTCTCTTTTCATACACTTACTCTCTTGCTTGGTTCAACTCTCATTCACTTGAAACTTGCATTTCCTAAAGGTGCACTTTCTCAAACATCCCTTCTTTTTTTGTTTCCAACACTTTTGATCTCAAACACACACACACACACACACACACACACACACACACACACACACACA
>NW_022280123.1:910065-926950 GCF_004355925.1 Anarrhichthys ocellatus
CACACACACACACACACACACACACACACACACACACACACACACACCAGCAGCCTCTCTTTGGTCAGCTTTGTCCCCCTGTGGCTGCTGAGCAGTGTAACTGGACTGTAGCGGCGATTGTTATAACTTTAGCTTGCAAATATATGAATGAATGCTGCAATCTACACACACACATTCCCCAATTCTCCATGCACAAGACCGAAAACACACACACACACACATACGCCGCTGTTCCATGTGATGCACAGCTATCAGATTTTACTTATCAGGATGTTTTGTTATCGGAAGGAAGAGGAGGAGATGGTTTAACAGCCATTCATCTGGTTGACGTCAGTATGACACGATAAAGGATGGCAAAGGGAAGAGGAAGAAGAAGACTGAGAGGTGAAGAGAGGAAAGAAAAAAGATGCAACAAAGAAAGAGATGGAGGCAGAGGGGGATGGGATGGCTTTCAGACTTTCACAATTACGACTCGATACACGTGTACAGTTACACGTGTGTGTGTGTATGTGTGTGAGAGAGAGAAAACAGCGTATTGATCAGGGATCGAGTGGCTTCCAGTGTGAACACCCGAGTACACCTGGTATTTTGTTCTCTGGATAGTACATCATTTCATTAAACCAAGAGCATTAGTGACAAGAGAAAAATAAACCAGCCTATAGCTGCTTTGCTCGGTCGCTCACAGAACACTAAGTTCACGCAGTTTATTCAAAAGACGAGTCTCCGGCTTCATAACTGTCTGCAAACAGTAGTTGACGACACAATCTCAACTCAATAAAGGTCCCCTCACTTCTTCTGGAGCTTTTGACCACATCACACAGCTGTCATCAGCAGACAGAGTTTGCTCAGTAGTCATGGATCTGTAGATGTTCCAACTTTAAATACTCGTTGACTTTAAGTTTGAGCTCGATGAAAACCGTGTGACCTGCTTGAAAGCTCAGGAACGGGCGAGTAAGTGGACCCCGAGTTGAGATTGTTTTGTCAACTGAGCTAATGATGTTAAGGGATTCAGCAGGGACAAAAATTAGGAAGAATAACACGAGTGGTGCCACAAATTAGTAGCACTAATTTGCACTGCAATTAGAGCCACTCCCTTTGGAAGACAAGGAGCGCGACTTAATCTACCCGCGGGGATATTAGAAAGACGAGAATAACAAAACAGCGGTAGGAAGCTGGAAGGAACTAGATTTCTATTCCCGTAAATGCACAATACATCCACTACTTAACTACGGTTACAGCGCAGCTTCATTCCAAACATAGAGGGGGGTTGTGGTCACGCATGGCAAGTTTTTAGTAGCATCTCTCTTTTAAGAGAACACAAAGGCTTGACTGGAACACATGCGGGGAGTGAAGAGCAGCATCATCCCCCTTTAGAGCGGCTTGATAGAGAGGATAGAGCTCAATTGATTAGAGTGAATTAGAGAAAAGGTCAGACCACAGCTGGGGCAATAAGGCCACTGTCGCTGGGATTACTGCAGCGAAACACACACACACACACACACACACACACACACACACACACACACTTTCCCATCACACATGGAAAACAACACGCACACAAGCACATCCAATAGAGGCAGATGAACACAACATACATGTCCATGACACTCTTGTCAAGCTGAGAAAACCAATGTTATAGCACACACACACACACACACACGCACACACACACACACACACACACACACACACACACACACACACACACACACACACACCTCCTGCTGTTCTGAACATCAACCCTCCTCATGCGTAATGAGCCTTGCAGACCGCTTACTACTCTGTTAGTTCGTCTTCGCTGACACTGTGTGTGTGTTTGTGTAAAATGTCTCGAATAACATGTAGCTACTGATTTGGTCGCTCAAGGTCACACACACACACACACACACACACACACACACACACACACACACAGACCTTACTTGTTTGTCTTATAACAAACCACCTTTTGTAAACATCCCTTGACACCCACTCATTCTCTTCCTAACCTCCCTCTCCCATCCACTTTGCTTTCTTCTCCCTCCTCCTCCTCCCCCCTCCTCACCTCTCTGCCTTCCCCAGTTTAACCATTCATTAGTAACCTTCACTCTCTTTCTGTTCTTTCTCTCTTTCCCCCCGCGTCCACCCCTCCTTTGCATACATCTTTATAATCTGTCCTTTAAGTCCTCGTATCCCCTCCGTCTTCTTTTCCTCTCTGCTCTTCCTTCACTCTCTCTGTCACTGACTCGCCGCATCCATTCTACCTTCACTCTCTCTGCTCTTCATAGATTAACACAAAAATGTTGTTTTTAAAAGCAACCCCCCCCCCCCGAAAAAAAAAACAGAGAGGGAGCTTCTCTCTCTGACAACTTCAAACTCAATATTTCTACTTCACAGCTTTCTCTTCTCTGTGCTTTTGTTTTTTACTTGCAGTGAATGTTGATGTTCAAAAGGAAAACATGCACTCTTTCTGAGGAGCGGTCCCTTTAAGTTATTGATGTTTTAGCCTGAAGCAGCAGCCACTATATACCGTTGTGTGGTTTACAGTTTTTCTCGATTGCTAAGACACATTTCTTGAAACGGTCACCCATTTTCTCAAAACTGTAAACACGAAACCTCATCTTCAAGCACTATTTACAAAACCTCTGAATCCTCTTGCAAAATGAAACTTTCGCCTCCAAACAGTTTTACCTGTGCTCAAAATCAAACACTGCTCTCAAATCATAAACAAAGTGATCAAAATAATATACACTATCAAGCAGTCAGTAAACAATACACCAATAAATAGAAAACACATTGTTCAAAACATATAGTTCTCAGGGAGAAGTAGATTTTTAATCTCAAAACAAATTTCATATGAGCGAAAACATGTTCTATTACAGTAGCTCAAAATTGATCAGAAATTACGACTGTGCTTTGCTCTTTGCAATTTCTTTTGTTCTTCCTCCTCCTTGTACCCCTATTTTTACAGTACTGTACCCTGCATCTCACAAACATGTCCTTTGTCTCTGTGATACTGTAATTCTTCTTCTTTGTTGATATGAACCTGCAACCAGTCAAAATCTATTGAGCAGTCAGTACTGCTACTGTAACAAATAGAAAGCACGATGTTCAAGGCCATACAATTTGTTTATTGTACATTATACAGCCTACAATGCACTGTAGGCCTACTACAGTATACAATACTACAGTAAAAGGGACAAAAATCAAAGGAGTCAACATGTCATCAATGTGCTTCTTCTTGTCTTTGGGCTGGGTCAGGCCAGAGCACTTTGTCGACATCACAAGCAATATTTTCTCTCCTGAGGCAACGGGGGAAGAAGCCTCTTGTGTGCCGTATCCAGCCCTGACATGATTCCTCACCTATATCACCACAGGTTAATTCCATGGCTTGCAGCAGATTTACTCTGGTGTAGGGTTGTCTATCACACACTTTCCATCTCCATGAGGAGAAAAACTCCTCAATCGCATTCAGGAAAGGCGAGTATGGAGGGAGGTACAAGGTCATAAACTGACCATTGATGTTAAACCATTCCCTTACCTGAGCAGCTCGGTGGAAACTGACATTGTCCAGCACTATCACATTGGTGGGAATGGGATTCTCATTTAGCTCTTGACCCTGCTGCTCAAATAAAATATCTCTTAGATTGGCCAGAAATCTTAGAAGATGCTGGGTGTTATATGGCCCGAGTGTAACATGGTGATGTAGAACACCATGGTTGCTGATAGCAGCACAGATTGTGACATTGCCACCTCGTTAACCAGGGACTTCAACAATGGCCCGCTGTCCAATCACGTTTCGGCCTCTCCTTCTCCTCTTTGTTAGATTGAAGCCTGCTTCATCGACAAAGATTAACTCATGGGGTCTGTCCAAGGATTCCAAGTCAAATATTGTCTGTGTAGGAATACAATATAATGTATGTAGAAGTTGTAAGTTGTACAGAGACAGTGCTATATTGTAGAGTTCAATTAGGCCTACTGTATGCACTTCTGATTCACATACATTGTATGTACTGAAGAGTAATGTCATTCACATCGTATGTGGCAGTACTGTAGACAATCTGGATTACAGTAAATGTGTCTGAATGTACACTTACTTGCACATACTGAGCTCGCAGTTCTTTCACCCTTGGTGAGTTGCGCTCAAAAGGTACTCTGTATACTTGTTTCATTCGTATCCTGTTACGATGGAGGACACGGTCAATTGTGGAAATGCTCACACTGTCGATTCCCTGGAAGTGTGTGTTGTCTTGTATCACTCGTTCCTGGATTTCTCTGAGTCGTATTAAATTATCTTGAAGGACCATGCCCACTATAACGGTCTCTTGCTCCTGAGTGAATATAGCTCTCCTTCCACCTGCATGTGGCAGCCTTGCAGTTCTACAAAAAGTAGATGTGCAGTTACAAAAAATATTCATGCAGTACAATACATACAGTGATGAACTTTACAAATGTCTATTGAAACAGCTGCATATAGTGTAGTACAGTAAATTTGCAATTACAAAAATACAGTAGCATACTGTACCTGTTCTCTTCTCTGAATGTCCTTACTATGGTGGACACAGAAAATCGGCTCAAATTGGGGTGCACTCTAAGTCCTGCTTCCCTCATTGTCAGTCCGTGGACTATAACATGGTCTATGACTGTTGCTCGAATTTCATCAGATATTTCCACTCTTTGTCTTCCTCTTCCTATTCGTCCTCCTCTTCCTCTTTCTTGCCCTCCTCCTCTTCCTCCTCGTCGCCCACCTCTCATACACACTTGTCCTCGTCCTTGTCCTCTCACATTGTTTCTTCTATCCATTCTCAGACTTTGTCCTTCCCAAGTTCAACCACCTGTTTGCTCTCTAAACTGGCTTATATTGGTTGTGTCACATCATTTGATACAAGTGAAATCAATTTTGAGTGATTGTGTTTAATCAATGACATGTGTTCTCTATTTGTATTTGATTGTTGCCACTTGTGTTTACCAGTATGGATGACATGTGCATTAGAGTGCAGAATGTGTTTTGAGACTGAGAATGTGTTTAGAGTTTTGCTGAAAAGTCTAAGTGAGATCTGCAAATTGTGTTTTACCATGTGAAACAGTTTAAGGTATTGACAACAGACTGCACAATTAGCTAAATGAGTTCAGGCAACTGAGAACTTTGTTCAGCCAATGGGTTTTAGTGTTTTAGCAATTGAGATAAACTGTAAATTAAGTCACTAGTCTTTGAAAGAAGAAGTTAAATTTGCAGTTCGAGGAATAAAACATACCCTTACTCTGTTAAACACACATTGTGAGGTATGAGGAGCTTACGGTGGCTGATGTAAGTTGATGTACTCTGGCTGGATATTGCTGTGCAA
Organism: Anarrhichthys ocellatus; assembly: GCF_004355925.1. Taxonomy (NCBI): domain Eukaryota; kingdom Metazoa; phylum Chordata; class Actinopteri; order Perciformes; family Anarhichadidae; genus Anarrhichthys; species Anarrhichthys ocellatus. The sequence goes on from NW_022280123.1 coordinate 915,390, forward strand.
CTCAGTCTTCTCTTACGGTTCCGTTATGTTGTATCTACCACTGTCACTTGTGGCTGAAGAAACCACTGTCACCACTGCAAAGGTGCTGAATTTGATATTCAGAGCACTGATATGGCAGCAAACAACTATTTGCTATCGATAACGCTGTCCCGACTGTTAGCTGTCAGCTCTGTCAGCACTTTTTCCGTTCTTTGTACTGTTAGCGCCGCTTTGCTCTGTTTGCACTGCAGGCCGCCGGCTCAGCTGAGATGATAAAAATGGTGAAACAGTCATCCGAGTCACCTTCAGTTATTACCTTGTACTATAAATAATGAGAGACAAGCAGCAGGAAGTGCTTTTTATACTTTTATGCAGTGTTTCGCCTCTCAGATTTGATCAAAGGTGTCCTCTACAGTAGCATAAAGCACACACGTGTGGCTGCTATAGTTTTGCGTATATAACAGCTGATTGTATATGTCTGCTTTTACCCTTTGCTACCAATGTGCTGAAGATACAACGACATGTTATGTCAATTCTCTGGACAATGACAGCTTTGTGCTTTATAAGTCACTCCCTGTTTTGTTACTGTTACAGCAGAATAGCGGGGTTTCTCATGTTCCCCCAGCTTTTAATACATTCAGACAATAATTTATGTCTCGAAGATATGTCATGAATTATTAAATGGTTTAATGTCACTATCAGATCTATAAATACAATTCTACAATAAGCTTACAAAAGGCTATCGGCATGATGTAAAGTTACTTAGTTAGCTTCTGATTGGACAATTTATTGGTGAAAAAGGAATCAAATCAAGGCCTTTCTGGAAGTAATGGCCGGCTGGGGCTTTTCTGTGTAGAGTTTATTTTTCCTGTGGGGGTTTCCCTCAACAGTCCAAAACATGCGGGTTAGGCAACTGGCAACCCTAAATTGATTTTAGACGTATTTTTTCCCCCTATTTTCTTTCTGTGTGTAATCCCATGATATACTGGCATGTGGCAACCTGTATATATAACCCTCGTACAAAATAATGTTCCCATACATACAACTAAACTGCTTTCGCAATAACATTTTGAGGGAAATGTATTTTCTCTCCTATTGCAATTGCAGGTTTAAACATGTGGTTAAAGTTGTAAATTGAAACTAAACCGAACCAAACAACTGCAACAAGATGATTTGCTTATGTTCAGTAAAACTAAGTGTGTTTGGTACGTTATTTACATTGACCCATTGACTTTTGGTTTCAAACGGGACACAAACAGCAGTCTCCTGGGTGAAAGCATAAACTGCATATAAGAAGTGGATGTAGTTGCCGTGACGTCGACAAGTATGGCATTTTGGTGAACAGTGAACAAAAGTGACCTTATTTGGACTGCGCAGGAGTGACGTAGAGCAGGCGTAAATTACTTTGTTAGGCATACCCTGCTTTATGGTCTATTTTACTCTAAATGGGACCTAAATGGACCATAATTTACTAAATGAACATCATGCTGTTTTGAAGAAGACTTGAAACTAGCGACTGAGAGCATAAACTCATGTTCGCAATGTTTAGTGACGTAATAAATGAAGTGAGAAGCAAAGTCATTTTCTCTTTTCGCAACCAGAGGAGTCGCCCCCTGATGGCCATTAGAAAGAATGCAAGTTTAAGATACTTGGCTTTTAGAACTGGAGGTTTGTCTGTTGGAAACACGGACTACGATAAGACAGGTATAGGCTTTTTGTGAAACAGCAAATATATATATATATATATATATATATATATATATATATATATATACATACATAGATAAGTGGACTGAGATGCTGAGATTTAATTTTTGAACTAAATCTCGTGATGATTTTCTTTACTCATCTGCACCACTTCTTCAAAACAAAAGGGAGGTGCAGAACAAAGATACACTTCATCATTTAAAACACAGGAGTCTCAGTGTGCTTGGGAGTGCTTTAACTTCCACTCACAATTAATTGCTATTACAATACAGCTTGCCGCAGCTTATTTCTGGCTCTCATCATAGGGGCAACCTTGTGCTCTGCAGCTGTCTCGTACATGGGCAGGAGAGCCGCCGCTGTGTTGGAAACATTTTCACCTCAAGGTCAGAATGAATAAATAAGGAACTTTGACACAGATTTCTACTTGCAGTTTTCTTAGCACAAACCCTCGTTTTTTTCCTGTAATTGAGGCCACTGGAGCTGGATGTTTTGCTGCTCATTGCCTGGTGGGAACACAGAGGGGACTGCAGGAAGGAACATGTGTGTTAGCGTCCCAGACCTTTGGAGCATTTGTTTACGCATGCTCACGCACTTACTGTCTAAATCCAGAGAGGTCTGGGACGCCATCTCCACTGTACAAACTGCTGCTGTTGCTCTCTGTTTACTGAGGCATCCGGCAGTGTTAAAATATTCATCTGCAAAAACATCTCCTGCGTAACATACGTGGCTTTCACCTGAGACTCTCACTCACGCTCTCTCACACCGCACTGTGATGATGAAGCACAGTGTGGGGATCAACGAAGGCCAGACACACACACACACACACACATTTACACCCCGTCTTTCTTTCTATCGTTCTTTGTTAAGTTTTGCATTTACAGCTTGAGGGAGCGCCGCTGACAGACCAGAAAAAAAGATCTTCCAGGACGCAAGCATAACTTGTAAATATGGATTGCTGCTAGCGACGTTGCTCTAGGGATGGCAATGACGTTTGGTCGATCCACCTCTTTAGTCCAAACTGACCCATCAACAACTATCAGATGAATTGTCATGAAATCTGGTGCAAGACATTCATGGTGCCCAGGATGATGAATCCTACTGACTTTGGTGATTTTCAGTGAAATGTCCTGACAACTATTGGATGGATTGCCTTGAGATTTGTTACATACATCTCTCTATACATCCGTGATGCATAAGTTAATGTCGCCCTCAGGATAAAGTCCTGATCACTGTAATCGCGTCTATGGTCAAATAGCTGCATAAGTACTGACATTTACATGTAATACAGGCCATATTTTCTGTTAACATGCTACCACTTTAAACTAAGTTGGTGAAAACTGTGCACATTGTATGGGCCAAACAGTCACATGTTCGCATTGTCATTGTGAGCGTTCTTGCTTGCGTCGGCATTTCGCTCAAAGCCTCAGTTTGCAGTACAGCCCATAGACTGTGTTTTAGAAGTGGATGTAGTCATCGTGACGTCAACCATTGGTTTGTGCACAGTGGTTTTGAGGTGTCAAGTTAGGCATTTTGGCCGTCGCCATCTTGGTTATTTGCAACCAGTGAATTGAAGTGACCATATTTGGACTGCGGAAACATGGGCGGACACGCCCTAAAAGATACCCTGCTTTATAGTCTATTTCACTGAATGAACATCATGTTGTGTTGAAGAAGACTTGAAACTAGCGATTGAGACCTTAATAAACTGAATGGATAAATGTTTGAATAATATACAAAACAATACCTTCATACTGCATGTATGTGTATAGTTGTAAGAATGTATATGTGAAACATTTTGTTATATGTGGTATATATATGTGATTATTGGGGAGAGACAGACATGTACTCTACTATCTATGTAAATGCCCACATTCCCATATATTAGATTATGTATGGGTTACATCACAATCCACATATTTGGCTTATTGTATGCAAACAGCAGCAAAAGGTGAGGAGGCAGCATGTCCAGTGTAGGACAACACCTCTGACCACAATCACACAGGAGGTATTTCAGGAGGGTAAAACTATCCCGGTGGTTTTGCATGAACATGAAGAGGCAGCATGTAAGTATCCTGAATCATATTTCACATAATGTGCAAAAATAGCATTCCTGGAATCCACTCTAAAGCGCTAAACCAACAGTGAACCTGGAAGAAAAGATACACGTGTGTCATGTTTTGGTTGTCAGAACAAAAATCCAGAGAGGAGATTCAATCAAGCTAAGGCCACATGTTCAGCTTTGGTTCTCAAATCCAGCAGCTGTTACAGAAAGCAGCAGAATTTATTTTTTTTCAGCTGGTGGTAGGCTACTCATATTTGTCAGGCACATGCTGTGAGCTCACTTCATTTGCTTTATTCTTAACACATTCTACCAGAACTCCTTGATGGTTTTGGGGGCAGTAAGACCTTCGAGTTTCACTACAAATTACCTGCAAAAACTTTCCAAAAACATTGTCATCCGAACAATACGTAATCTTACAAATATTCCTTATTTAAGAGAAAAAATCTTGAAGTGTGGCTGCAACAAAGACGTTCGTTCCATCTCTGTAAATTGTAGCAGATTTCCCCTGTCTGCTAAAATAAAATCCTACTGTTGGATTTGTTGACTCTTTTGGCCACAGGAAATGAAGAATCAAAATGTAAGAGTGAAATCCAATCTGATCCCCACACAGCAGAGAGAGCAGCGCTCTGTCCAGAAAAAAAAAATCTGCACTCAGCAGACCTTTTCCAGTTACATCAGCTTGCTCTCCTCTTTGGTTAAAAAAAAAAGCACCACAGACGAGAAAGTTGTGATGCTTACTGATGTCCCCTTAAAGGATTCCTGGGTATTGAAGTTCAGACACTTATCTCTCGCAGCCATTTGGAGCTGCAAACATGCTGAGTTGGCCGGTGATGCTTTAATCCAGAGTCGTGAAATGTCACTGAAAAAAAAAGCTAACTGTTTAGAGACATCTGCGTAATCGAGTCTCGCAACTGTGGCGTAATCAGATTTAAAAAGTGAGGCTGGTGATGATGCAAAGTGTGCACTTTACAGCAATACTGTATTAACATTTTAGGAAATTTTCTTGCTGGGAGTCAGATGAGAAGATTGATACAACTCTCATGTCTGCCCTTTTAATATAAAGCTACAGACAGTAGCTGCTTAGCTTAGCATAAAGACTCACTCCAAAAGGTCACAATATCAATAATTTAAAAGAAAAGGGTAAAAATGTCACATTGTGATTTTACGAGAGTGTATATGCCAGATTACATGTTAATAATTGAGTTTTAGAGGTACTGGTAGGTAGATTCTGTTACCTTTGTGGGTAGCTGTTTCTGGTCTTTATGCTAAACAAAGCTAACCATCTGCTGGATGTAGCCTTATTACCACACAGATATGAGAGTAGTGTTTTACCTTCTCATCTGCCGCATCATGGAAGAAAATGTTCCAAGTTGTTGAACCACTGCTTTAACTATGTTTATTTATTGTATATGAATCCATAGAGTGCTGCAGGGATTACGTGTCTTTGTAGAAGTTAGCATCACACTGATTCCCTCGGGAAAAGAATCTTTACACGTTTTCGTCCAGTAAGATAATCTTCACAAACTACAATCGGCAGAAGTAAAAAGCATTAGGCTATAAACAAACTACACCCCAGTCGCATTCACGTCACCACCACTAAGCTAAAGGCGGACTACTCTTCGGCGTGATAATGTTTCGTAGTCTCATTTAGCCACTTATTACCAACCGCCGTTTTTAAGCTTGAGGGGTGTTTACTGACGTATGTTATGTCATAGAATAAAATGGCAAACATTAAGCTTAAACACAAGCTATTTTAAGCTTGTGTCAACCACAGACCTTATTGACTTTGAGACAATGTTGACTCATTTACAGGTTTTAGGACTCATTCCTGCAGCATTAGATACATAACCAGTAAAAGAAAATTTGATGCACTCGCTAACACTTTTTGGCTAACATACTTCAACAAAAGATACGCCTGGCTAGCTGTTAGATCTCACTAGTTCCCAGATCTCTGAGTTCAGTTTTATCATTACCAAAATGATGAATCATGGGTGCCATCTTTTGTTTAGGTTACTCTTCTCACACTTGGAATTGACAAAAGTGACGAAAACTGCTAAGAGACTGCACACAGCTTTGAGGAGACTGAATAAAATAATCTCTACTGTATTGCATAAATGAATGACGCAACACTATTCCTCGTCCTTAAAACTTGTATTTAAGTCAGAATACTTGTTCTGTGCCACAAGTCCTTGCTCTCCAGCGTTGACTTGCAGATGATTACTGTGTAAAATTGTCTCGTGCTCTTTCAATAGTTTGGATGTCAATGAACTTCCATACTTAGCCTTGTTTTCACACTGAAGAGCTTTAGATGGCAAGGATAAACATGATGTCTCGTGCAAGTAATGTCTGTGGTAAGGGCTCGATCCACACACTTACCACAGCTCTAAAAACAAAATACTACTCCACATACAGCTCGTAAGGCCTGGTCACGAACCCCTCTTACTGCAACTTTTACCAGGGTTTCCACTGCCATGAGAGTGAGTACATAATGTCAATTGTTTTATTCTTTTTTCTTCTCTAATTTCTCTTTTTGCAGTGAGGCCTTTACACACCAGGGAAATGACAAATTAACGCCACAAAAATGCAAAACACTTCCCTGCACATATTTCACATCAAAACTATTCATAAGGCCAGCAAGGAAAATTTGCAACAGTTGCGGCACTTTATTAAGAAATAGCTTAAATAGATTCACACGGGCAGATAACCAACTACCAGGATCCTATTGACTCAGAGCTGGTTGTCTGAGGTAAATTGCTGTATAGCCTTGTATATGTCAATGGATTTAATTGTGAAAGGTATGAACGGAAACAGTGGGTCTGGTACGCGATGACCTTGTGTGGATAGGGGTAATAAAGTTTGCCGTCTTGGTGTACATTGTGAATATGTCTGTTCCGCACAATGTGATTGGTTGATTCCTTTATTCGTGGTGCGAAAGCTCAGAAAAATCGTACAAAAAATGGAAATATTTGCATTTAGAGAGTAAGTTCTCATTACAAAATCAACAGTTCGTAGACTATGTTGCAAAATAATCCCCCCCGGTGTTTAGAGGCCTTAAGTAACCTTGTTTACACTCAAATCACACCGGAGACATTCATTTGAACGTTATCAACAGAGCAATACGAACACACTCGATTAGTCGGTCATTCAGTACCAGTTTAATGATTTTCTATAAAGGTAGCAAAACCTACGATGTGTGGACAGATAGAGGGATGGAGGGACAGAGAAAAGACCTGTAGGAGAAGCAAGGAGATGAGAGTAAAGAAAGGAGGGAAGGGAGAGGGAAGAAGTGAGAGACAAGCAGACATTACGAAAGACAGCCAAGGACAAATTACAGAAATTGAAAGCAGAAAAGGCTGCGTCTGCACCGTCTGTAAAAGACTCGGCCAAACGTGTTAACTTACAATCTAGAGCTTTTGATACTGTCCACAGTAAAATACAGCTACGTGATCTGTGTGTGCACAGAGCTTCTGTTGAGTGGCTTCCTGCTTTCATCCCTGGAAAAGTCCATCCATGATCCAGATGTTTGGATCTCTATTCTGTTTGATGGCAAGCCCACAGCAGCAACAGCAGCGCTACTTTAAAGACAACCTGTGTTTTTTTTCTTTCGGTTTTTTTTCACATGTCTCTCGGCGTGTGATGTATGTGTGGAAGTGACATATGTGTCACAGGATCACACATGTACACACTGGCTTTAGTTCGTCTGTTCTGTTTCTCACACATAAAAAGGCAAAGACAGAAAGCTCAGTAACACATGCTATTCCTACAAACAAACAAAGTAAAGGAGCGACATTTGGATTAGAAAGTGCTGGAGATGAGCATTTTAATCAGTAATAATGAAATGTGTTGCGTGGATGAATGTTTAATTTAACAAGCTAATTTACACCACAGTGAGATATTTGATCTCCCCTTCTCTCTCTCTCTCTCTCTCTCTCTCTCTCTCTCTCTCTCTGTCACACACTCGCACACAACCTTGAACACAGAAAATCACCACCTGCGGTACAAAGACAACAATACAGTGAGGAAAAGACAAACAATCGAGTTACATATCCCCGTAAAGTTTATGTTGAGCTTCTCTTTTTTTTTTTTACTGTGCATTTGACTAAAGGTGGAAATCCAGCACGCGACAGGATTTTAACCTCACGTTAGACTTGTGTATTCTGCTTGGCCGATTCTCACGCGTGGATTATAGAGAGCTAAAGTCATGACGTCATGTCCCGACTAGCTTCTTTAACTCTCGTTCCTCGTACACATCCATAAAATTCACCCACGCCCTCTTCTAAAGCCACTTTCCCCTTCTGTCTAAAACTCCATTCAACCCTCTTTCTTCATGCGTTTAATCTTTGCCAGTCACAACCCCTCGACTCGCCCATGGACAAGCCTCTTTTCTCAAAGTTCTGGAAATTATGGGTAAGGGCGTTTGTTACATGTTGCTAAAAAAACAACAACAACATATTAACTTAACGACCATCCATTATTTAGACATATAAAGCATACCGTTGAGAGAACTGTTACACTGCTGGATTTTTTCCGAGTTTTTCTTATTTCTGGAACAGAAACCGGATATTCCATTTTCATTGAGCTGGTGCTTGCGAGAGCTAATGGCATGCGACAGAATTCAATTCACCTTTTGTTGGTGAAACCATGAACAGTGTAACTTGTCCCAAAAATCTGTAACATTTAAGCTAACGCTGAGCTAGCTTGGGCCATTTCTCCAGGTCGTTGTCACATCCCCTGGTAGTAACCGGCAGAGTTATGATCACATTACCAAGTTCAAAGTATTGCGTGATGATGTATTTGCCAAAGAGCTCTGAAAAAAGACTGTAGGATATCGCTAACTCTCACAGACTCCGGTTTGTGGAAGTCCCGTCCGTAGTTCACAGACGCTATCATGGGCCTACACGGATAATGTGGATAATGTGTAAAGCACAACTAATAGAAAATATTAAAGCTTTTAGAAGTAGCACTTGCAGGGCACAACATTGTCGATATACATCTGAAATATATTACTGCTATATACATTGATAATCATAGAGCTGTATTTATTCACACTATGCACAGTGTTGTGACCTAACTCATTGACAGTCTGTGTGTTTCTAGTAATAAAACAGTGATTTGACTTTCCATATTAAGCAATAGCGGTTTTAATTTATTTTACCAATGTGTGAGTGTAAAACCGAGAGGGAAGGAATTTAGATGCATTTATTAACTACTCTCTTCCTCTTTGTCAGCAGAAAAATTTAGATAAAGGAAAAAGTTGAATTATATTTAATCATCGCCCTCCGAATCAATCTTCACAAAATGCATCTTCAATGACGTGCACAGGTCATTGCCGTTCTTATCTTGTGCTTTGCTTCCCCAAGTTTTCAGTCTCATGTCATTTCTCTTTTGTCTTATCAGTAATTACACCTGGGAGGCCTCAGGTTTGAATTTGAAAACACACAGCAGTGCTTGCAGCCGCTTGCTGGAGGCGAGTATATGACTCTGGTGCCCAGGTGGGAGTTTGTCCGTTTGTCTTGTCTCTAGTCTGATCCTCGCTGTTCTACTCAAACCTCAGGTCAAAATGTCATAAATGTTTCACTACTGCCATCTGCCATGTCTCTCCCAGCTGAACTTGTTCACTCTCAGAGTTGCTGGCTAAAAGTGCTGTTGAGTCGGTGTTGGTAGCGGACAGGATGTTTCGTGCCTTCTTAGCTCTTCACCATCTCAATGTTGGTTTTGCCCCTTCTTTAAGGTTGTATGTGCTTTAACGTAAGGGTCCAACATTATGGGAGGTATTATTAGCTTTCTTTTTGAGAGTTAGATGAAAAAATCAACACCAATCTCAGGTCCGTGCGTTTGGCAAAAAAAATTGTGAAATCTAACTAATCAAAGAAATATTTAGTGTCCCCACATTTCTTTTTCATGTGTGGATTAAACAAACGAGATACGAGTCAATGTGTGAAATTCAGAAACAGTTATGAGACTGGTATCAATCTTCTCGTCGAACTCTTGGAAAGACGGCGCATGCGCATATTTCCCTAGATGTTTTGTTGTAGGTTGTGGCCAATTTCTCCTCCGACATATTTAGGGCCTGTCTCTAACGGTGTTGACACATTAGCACGAGTCGCTGACCATCAACACTAACAAATCTCCCTCTCATCTCAATCTTTTTTATTAGCAAAGACGAAAGTAAAAAGCATTGAGGTAATGTTAGCAAACATTATTCGTTCACACTGACAATTGAACTGAGAAATATCCCCAGCAGCAGATCATTATTATTATACTATACTGTATATTATAATTTCATGAGTGGGATACTTTGGTAAGGGATTTGATAGAATTTGGATTCCCCAACCCTAACCATCTCTATATTCTCCAATAGAGAAAGAGCAAACAAAGAGTCTCGTTAAGGAGGGAGACATTGTTGGGAGACGAAGCAAAGGGTTCATGTAAAACGTCGACTTAATGTGAAGGAACATTTAGTAAAAAAAAAAACGCCATATAGAGGCTATAATGGTCTCTGCCGTTTGATCACGGTAATAACACCAAATATACTGCACCATTAATGTGACAATGATGTATGGTGTTTGAGAATGTTACAATTTCTCCTGCAGTTGTTTCTGTCCAATTTAACCTATTTGTCATAGCACCAAGCTGGAGGCGAGGAGATGTATAGTCTCGAAGCGCAGTGCTGTAAAATAATTCCCAGCTCTGCTCCGGTCAATAACGTTGCATTTACCCTGCAGCATTATTGAAAACCGCTCTACAATCGGATTTGTCCACGTTCCTTACATGAAACACATCGTCTCATAAATACATTTCTTGAGTTGTTTTTTGTTTTGTGTGTGTGTGTGTTTTGGAGCACCTCTGCGCAAAGAAAGACTTTAAAATGTAATCTGCAGTGGTTATTTTCCAATAAAACAATGCTGTCGCTGAGGTGATGATGACTGAACTCACTGTAGGCCAAACCCATCCAATCCGATTTTCCTACGTAGCCTCAAGATTCTGATTTACTCAGATTCAGCCCGCAGTGCCAATATCTTATCTGAGTGCCGCCGAGATGGTTTTTCAAATGGCTGCACCTTGGTGAATTGAGCCATTGAGGCCACTAATTGCTAATTCTGTCAGTTTAATTAAAGTTCAAAACTATAGCAGTCTCTTTAAACCATCCAAGCATATCTCTGGGGGAAGTCCCTCATGTCAAAAAAAAAAATAGCCGTGAGCTGATTGGAGTTTTAACTCTATTTACTTCTGTTGACTTCCTTCAGTCTAACACTTAGATCAACCTGGCAGTGTATTCTGCCGATGTAGCTTAGTTTATTTTAAACATCCCAGGGTCGACATGTTGAGTTTGTGTGTGTGTGTGTGTGTGTGTGTGTATGTCAAGAATGACAAAGAATTGGGGTCCCATTGGGGTCCCATACCAAATAAGACGAATACAATTACCACAAATGTCTCCAGATCTGCTTGCCAATACTGTTTAATTCAGCCCTGTAGGTATGTATATAACCAACTTGCCACTGGCGAGGCTGACGCTCAATCAGTTCATAAGGTGAACAGTTTTTTTATCCATTCCCTCCTCTCTTAAAGTGTGCGTACTGTTGCAGCCTTTGAGGATTTATTTTTGTGCCATTTCAAATTCTAGTGCACGGCTTTGATTTCTTATCTTTTTAGTGAATAAACAAAGTAAACCTCCAACCTAAAGCCCCCCGTGTAAGACACCCTCGCTGCTAGACAGGTGTATTCAATCTTCAACACGGCAGAACTGTATTTGTTTTCCAGGTGTACTCTCTCTCTCTCTCTCTCTCTCTCTCTCTCTCTCTCTCTCTCTCTC